>NW_017257360.1:2755-3125 GCF_001594055.1 Mycetomoellerius zeteki | reverse complement strand
TACTCACGAACGCGCGACGAAGTGGCACCACGCTCGTGAGTGCGGTCGCAACATATATATATAAATATATAGAAATGTTTATGAAAAAAAATAAAAGGGCTGAGCAATAATTATAGATAAATGTAAAAAATATATATATAAATATAATATGTAATTTTGAATTATTTTAAACTTTTCCTTATTTTCTTCTGATTTTTATACGATTTTTTGAGAATCGATTCTTTTCCAAGTCGATAAATCGATTCTGGAAATAATCGATAAAAGAAAAAAGAATCGATTTTCAAAATCGATTTTTTCAAATTTTCCCATCACTAATAAGAGGACATCCTTCTCTGTTGGTGGATAAACAGAGAGTGGCGACCGAACCAAG
>NW_017257360.1:0-1129 GCF_001594055.1 Mycetomoellerius zeteki | reverse complement strand
GTGCGTGCGTGCGTGCGTGCGTGCGTGCGTGCGTGCGTGCGCGCGCGTATTTTTATCTATTTAGGCTGCTGTAGGACCAAGAGGGGAAATTTTGTATATTGATGTTCGACATCCAGGAAGCACTCATGACAGCACTTGCTTTGATCGCAGTGCCTTAAAACTATTTTTCACGGAAAACAGGATAAAAGGTTGAAATATAAAATAAAAGCATTTTGAAGAAAAGTAAAAGCACTTTAAAGTTATGTAAAATATGAATATAATTATCATTTTATTTTTTATTTTATAGGTTTGCTATTGGGTGATAATGGATATAGTTGTCAATCATATTTACTTACACCTGTTTTACGACCACTTAACCAAGTAGAACGTAATTATAATAGAAGCCATGAAAAAACAAGAAATCTTATAGAAAAGACATTTGGTCGATGGAAAAAAAATTTTCTTGTTTGAAAAAAGAGGACTTTTAAACAAGTTAGATACTTCCATTGCTATCATTTGTGCCACAGCAGTTTTGGAACTTACATATTCACATCAATTGCCAAAAGGAAAGTGTTTTAATTAATGAAATAGAACCAGAGAATGCAATATATTTAGATGCTGATCCTCCTCAAAATGTAAATGGATTGGATTATCGATTGCGTTTCATCAATCGACACTTTTTAAGATAATTATTTTTTTGAAATCTGTGGATAATGTATCAATATACAGGGTGTCTCAGAAAACGCGTTTGTCTTTAAAATAATGTATTCCTGACGTGATTCTAAGACATTTCTTTCTTAGTCAAAATTTTATCCGAAGCTTAGTTTTTTAATTACAAGGGAAAAAAGTTAGCAAATCACTGGTCGCTTACGGAAGGTAGGCAGGGGCGACGTAACTCATCGTCCGACGCGGGGCGCCCGATTGCAATCAGCTGCTTGCTACGTATGAAATGCGTGTTAAGATAATACACGCGTATCCCCCCCCACCTCTCTTTAACGCTTACTCCCCCCTCCCTCTCTCTCTTTCTCTCTCACTCTCTCTCTCTCTTTCTCTCTCTCACATACCTTATAGAGATGTTCATATCTTGTAGAGATATTTATACATAATCGAGCTGGAAAAAAGTAGAATAATACCACATCTGTGAATTCCG
>NW_017257359.1:237970-244819 GCF_001594055.1 Mycetomoellerius zeteki | reverse complement strand
CACCACGCTCGTGAGTGCGGTCGCACTATGTAAAGATAATAGCGGAGCACACTTTGATTGAGATAAATGTATTCAGTTTATATACAATTATTATTATCCAAACACATCTCTCTAGCTTTGATCGTATTATGCGATTCTCTTTATAATTATTTCATACATACAAAACCCATTGTTAGAAATCAAAATTAGTAAAAAAAATAAAAACAACTGAAAAGAAGACCAGAGTATGAAAAAACATTTCTGATATGGAAAGCACGTTAGAAATATCAATTTTGTAACTAATTACATCGAAGAATATTGTTTGAACGTTTCAACTCACATTGAAGTTTTCCTCCGCGAATATCATTAATATAGTCACTTATCTGCTACTAGTTAGTTTCTTTTGGATTACCAGATCCAAAGTGAGAAAAAGGTCCTTATCATTAGTAAGGATTTTTTTCTAATCTTAGTATGAGGCAATAACTTACTGTACCTGGTAATCTAGAAGTGATTGACCAGTGACAGAGCTTAGATAACTATTATGAAATTCACTGAGGAAAACTCCAAAGTCAGTCAAAATGTTCGAACAATTCTTTGATATGATATATTTAAACATATTAATAATTTATATCTTTCATCGTTTTGATGACATTACCTCAGAAATATAAAAACCGATTTTTTTCAAGAGGATATTTCACCTCTTTAATGGCCATATAGGTATGTGTAAAAAAAATACATGTCTCTTCGATCCAAATTATAATAACGTATAATAAATCAACCTAACTAAGACTCCTTATAAATCAGAAAACAAGGAAAGAACAAGGGCAATAGGAGTCAAATTAGCGCTTTAGTAGAATAAAGAAGTTTTACGCTACGATAGTCGTGTTATTTGCGCAACGTCTCCCGCGCTTGACTCCTATTGCCCTTGTTCTTTCCTTGTTTCCAGATTATAATATATTCAAAGTTTATCAAAATTGTGTAGCACTTTTGGGTAGGTTTTCTTATTAGTAAAAAGGTGAACGTAAACAAAGCTTACCTTTATCATCTTTATGTGCATTTTGTAACTTTTTTATTGCGTCATTTTGTTTTCCTTTGTTTCGTCTAATTTCTTTTTGCTTCTTTCTTTTTTCAATATGTTTAGATACCTTTTCATTATTTTTTGTTTCTATTGTATCAACTGAAGTATCAACAAATGTTTCACTTATATTATTAAATGTCTGTGATACATCTGATAAACAAAAATATATAATTATATAACTATTATATCATTAATATTGTATAATAATTATTAATTTAATATCGTTTAATGGTAAAGTGGATTTTGAAAACGTATCCAGGAAAATTAGATAAACAATGATTCACATTCAATCCTGGTTTTAACATTAGAGAATCAATAATAATTTAATTCTTAATTAAATTTAGTATACAGCCTTGTGCAAGAGTATTAGGCATCTTATAACTACCAAGTTATTTTAAATTGTGGTAAAGGCAGATGAAAATAAAAACATATACTTTTAATTAGTCAATATTTATTGCTTTTATCAGTATTTAGTAAGTCCACGCTTAACTTTGTCCACGCAAACATTTAACCCTTCCGGTTATTTCAAATTAAGATTTGCCCTGTTCGTGTAAAAGTTGAATCAGCAAAGGCTATTGTGTATTTTTAAGCATTATTTACAAAAAGAACTCAACTTTCAGAAATATGAGCAGTAGAATAAGAAAGTGACACATATATTTTCACTACAAGCACCGCACGACAATAGAATAATACTCCATTGCATGCAAATACTCTCAATTGATGCCCTCTAGTTATTTATTACTTCATTGAAACCATATATACGAGTACATTTTAGAGTAATAAATTCACAATTCATTCAAAGACATTTTCTCTTCCAACTAAAGTAGTGATTATTTAATTCTCCTTCAAAACATTATATAAAACATTATCACATTGCGTTACCTTGTTCCATTTAATTATTACCACAAAAAATTAAAGAATTAACTGTATAAAATGAAAAAATTTAATTTAAATAGAAAAAATTTTTCATGTAAAAACATTTGGCGCTGCTAGTCTTTAATACTAAAATCGTCGAAGATGCCAATTTGGCTCTTGCTCTTGGTTAATGAAACGTTATATTTATTACTATTTTGATATATTATTTGCATTATTTACATATTGCTAAATATATGATATTCCAAACTGGAACCAGATAAACAAATTTCGATTTTAGTAGAGTAGCACAATACTGATTTATCAAATCAATCGCGGTAAACTTTGTTAGGTAACTTTTTACAATCTTTTTATCGCAATTTGAATATTAACATCATTTCTGATCGCACTTTCAGTGTAAAGTAGGTATTTCTAAATTAAATCTCAATTTCTTCAGAAAGAAGTTGAAATTTGATTTGTGCACGCGAGTGTATGCACATTTAACTTAACTTAAAAAAATCTGTCTTCGGCGCAATTCATGTTATAGTCCTCTATCAATATACAGGATGGGGCATTTCTTTCAATATACAGGGTAGGGCATCTTGGATAACATTTGTCAAAATCAAGACCATTAAAGATTGTACTTCTTATTTTCATTTTTATGTAGAAATGAATTTTTAGTGCAAAAATGAAAATTAGAGGAACAACTTTCAATAACCTTGATCTTGACAAATGTTATCCAGGTCGTGATTCTGAACAACTTCAAAAGGTTTTAGTCATCGGATATGAGTAATATTATTACCGGCGAAACTATAACATTTAAAACTTATAACTCGAAAAGTACTTCATGAAAAAATATTTTATTATAGCGTTTTGAAAAGTTCTCGAGATGTGCTACAAGAATATGCAATAAAAAATCGGGATTTCCATTAAAAAAATTCATGTTGACCCTGACCTGACCTTGGTAGTGCCCCCTATCCAAAACCCGTTATATCCACCTTTTTTCTCCTAAGAAAACCTACAACTTTCATATAAAACTTTTTCTTGTATCTCTTTTAGTTTTTGAGATATTCGCCTGGGGCGATTAAAATGCCCCACCATGTATACTACATGCTATTCTGAATTGAATTTTTTTAGTTATCAATTTATATACAAAAGCAATATTTTGCTCATATGTTCGAAACAATTTTAACTTGCGATTATATCACATTGCAATCTGTCTACATGCTTTGGAAAGTCATCATAACTTCAAGAATCGCGAAAACCTGTTTTACTATTCAGAGAAAAACGCCACCTAAGTCTACTCCCATTGTTAGAACTGATTGTAACCGACATCGATGTCCACTTCTTGGTAAGAAGGCGGGGTACGTGATCATGATACCAAATCTATTCGATGTACAAAGTTTTTACTACAGCTGTCACTTCCAAAAAACATCCGATCAACATCAAACTCCGACTAACTTAATCTGTAATTATTTTTACTGATAAAATTGCTTGATGTAGCAAAATTTCTATTATATGTAATTCGTTGTATTAAATGTTTCTTGTATGCATCAAACAAACGAAAAAATAAATTCTATTCATGTTAACAGTACAGGTATTACTTAATTAGTTAATAGCTCAAGTTAATCGGAGTAGAAGTCATTTATTTAAATTTTGTCGTTAATTTTGTACCGATCTATATCTCGAATACACGACCGCTACGACATAGCTTCTTCGAGTGCAATGAATGGCATCGGTTACAGGAATTTAATTTCCTCCTTAAACGATTTCGTATCATGACAGTGAAATATTATGTATACGTCAAAGAATACGATGAGGATAAATACGGAAATAGTTGGCAGATTACAGGAAAGCAAGATGACATTCGCAAAATTTCCGATTATAATTGCATCAAATCGATTATTAATGCCTTTATGGCAACGATGAGAGTTACATAACATGAAGATGGAATAAAAGAAGAATTACCATGAAAAATAAAGCGGAAACACGATTTCTGCAAACACGTTTCCTTTTTTATGTGTCTTATAGCATTCATATCATTTTACGAAGAATATTTTGCTTATTGAAAATTTATATTAATAGCGATAAGCTTTAGCTTTTAGAAAGTGAGCGTCAATTTGTATTGTTACTTAATAAAATTTTCCAAATATGATCCAAAATTGAATACGATGTTCGGACAATAGAATTTGAAGATTGTAAAAATAATTATTTCTTACATATATTTATGTTTCTAAATGAAAATTATAAGACAAATAAAATATATAACGATTCTAACATGATAAGCCAGTAACATGCAAAGTATAATGATTACTTTTCATTAGCTGATAAATGGAGAAGATTGATTATATAAGCGCGTGAATAAATCAAATATTCTAATATACTAGATATGTACAATTACGTTATGTAATTTGGTCACAAAGAGAGAGAGAGAGAGAGAGAATGATATATTATTTTTGACGAATCTCAATTACGACAACTCAGACATAATCCTAATTATTAAAATTATAGCATATCTACATTAACAATGGAAAAGGTTAATTCAATTTGAAAAGTTTACTTCCTACTAAGCATGCTTCTCTTCTATGACATCGCTTCCGTAAAAGCTACATCTGACATTCAGTTCTAAATATAAAAACAATTCCGCATTTGTGCTTTATTTTGCTTGACGTCAGAGCCATCGCATTCTTGCGCTGCAATCACAAATAAAATAAAATAGTTGCTTCTTACAACACATTTTGTTACTTAATCATAACCTAATTTTATATTGTAATGCAAAGTAACCGGATTTTATATAGCCTAGTACCCAATATGATCTACTCGCTTTAGGAACAATTACACGATGAATTCAACAGATAGCACTAATAAATCATGCAGACTATCCATCTAATTCGATTGCATCATTTTATTGTTCAGTTTGTATATTTTGTTAGTAAAGCAAAGTGCAAAATGTGATGTAATAATATTTCGTAATAATAAGTAACTACTTTCTATAACTACCAAGAAATGGGTATTTCCGTAGTTTATATTATTGCAGCTCTATTCATACTTTACAACACTGTGTTTAATTTATATTTTCGTCAAAACATTTACAAGCAAAGAGAAGAAACTTTTTGTAAGATAGCAAATCAATATAACCAACTTGTCACATCCACACAGTTGCCTTAAGATTAATATCTTATGATTTATATTGTTTACACTATGGTATTTACATTGTTTACACTTTGCATAACATATTAGCATTATTTTGCTTTTGCATTTCGATATAACATTCTTTTTATTTTTGTCATTTGTGTGACATTTTATCTGTTTTATTAATTCGAAATACATGAGATACCTTATTGAAGATGCGCGCGACATTTTTGTACGTTGCAACACTGGATTGAAATGTGCATTATTTTGCTCTACAATATAAAAGTGCATAAACAAAGAGCAGTGTTATGCGTCCTCTGCGAATTGTAAATGTTTGGAACAAAAATAAAACCGGCATATTACGCAATCGTTGTTGAGTAACTTAAAGGTTAAAGATAAACACATGAAGAAATGTTATTGATAGAATTATCTATAAAAAATTTTGTTTTTTATAAAACCACGATTCTATTTTACTATAATAAAGTTGTTCGTTAATTGCTATTTTAACTTTACTATGTTGTAAATTTGTATACAAAAAAACAACCGATTAAAATTAATATTATTATTTATTTTTTTCTATGTAATATAGGGCTGCGTTTGAAAACATCACCTGAGTGCCCTCGGGTATCGTCTTATCCTTGTTTAACACTGAGTGAATAACAAGGATAAAACGATATACGGGGGACACTCGGATGATGTTTCCAAACGCAGCTTAGATAATTGAGGAAAATATACGTTTTAAATAGGTTTTCACCTATTCTTAATAATTTATCTGTTGTCTATGTTTTCAATAATATAAACTTTTTTCATTTTTAGATAAAATTTAAATCAATTTTAAATTGTTTCTAAATTAAATGTTTGAAATTATACATTGTACAATTATATACATTTTAATAAAATAAATTTACTGAAAACGTGAGATGATAGGTTAAACACATGTGAAATTTTGTATAACATTCTAATATAACGGATTAAAGAGGCTTTGTTATTGAAACAATACAAAATCTTCATGAGCTTATTTACATCTAAATGAGATTAAGCTAATCTTCTTAAAATAATCTTATTTAATGGATTCTTTAAATATCATCTTTTGCGCGCGTTGCTCGCGTAAGCACTTAATTATCTAATAATGAAGTTAGACTGTGACGCACGTAAACCTGTCAATCGGATGGGCCTGAATCTGCCTACGTCACAAGAACAACCGGTGGAAGATAAATGTTTCGCAAGGAAATTTTATGGTAATTGCAAGTTTCGCAGCGTGCGTATGGGACAGGTTTGCGGGCATTTTGTTGATTATCCCGCAAACGCGATTAGACTGTTAATGCGGTCTGTCGATTCTGAGTAAGTGTGTATATTGACGTCACTTAATATACGATGCACCTTTCCCTTGCAAGAATAAAACCATTGCGCAAAATGATATTTTAAAGTAAGTGATTTGCGCCACTCTATAGTCACTTTCTGACAAATTCCGTATGCGATAGTCGTGGTATATAGAACAAATTGATCTTTGAGTAAGTTTAAAATTTTTCATCTTACTTCTGTTTTTAAATCAAAAATTAAATTTTATTTTTAATTAATAAAACATAATATTCTAATATATATCAATATTTTACATTAATTTTAGTTAATGACAAAATGAATATCTTAGTATTTAATTTAATATTTCAATTGTAATATCAACTTGTAATTATAATGTCGCTTATTTAATATACAGGGTGTTTCCAAATTAAATGGCAAAACTTCGGGAGCGTGTAGAGGAGTAAAAAACTAAGAAAAAAAGTCCTATAGACATATGCTCCTTTTTGCTT
>NW_017257359.1:208447-237077 GCF_001594055.1 Mycetomoellerius zeteki | reverse complement strand
TCTCAGGATGATTGTCAAAATGTTGTAAAATACGATTCCCTGCCTGCAAATCTCTTCGTAACGCTGCTTGAAATCGGTTGTTTTCTTGTCGAATTGAAAATGATCCAGTCTCTCGCAATCTATTAAATGTCAACATAAACACTCTTCGGTTTGGCACTCTTCTGTTTGGAAATCGTCGTGCATATTCTCGCACCGCCTTTAAAGCATTACCGTTGCAGAAACCGTATACAAAAACCATATCAGCATATTCACTATTAGAATACGTACGCGGCATATTGCAAAAGACAAAATTCATCTACTGTTAAAGGCTTTCAAAGAGCGACTGACAAATTCATAACAGAAAGTGGAAAATGTAATCAAATATGTCGGTGCTAGATATGGCAAGAAATGTAAACATTTTTTTTCGATTTCTCTGAAACGGAGCAAAAACGAGCATATGTCTATAGGACTTTTTTTCTTAGTTTTTTACTCCTCTACACGCTCCCGAAGTTTTGCGATTTAATTTGGAAACACCCTGTATAATGGAGCATAATAATGTGCGTGCTATGCGCGCGTTATTTTTTCTCACTCATGATATGATGTCACTATTTCACTCATGATAATGAATTTAAAAAAGATTATATTTTGTAACAGTATGTATATATTATGTTATATAATTCTAATCAGTATGCTCGATCAAAATTTTTTAGTAATTTACATAACATATTTACTGTAGATATTATATTTTTATTGATAACGTGACCGATTATTATTTTGAAAATCCGATTATTAATTTTCGAAAATCACTTAATCTTTCACTACTCAATTGATTTTGTTTTTAACTTGTTATAAATTCATAAAATATAAAATATTATAAATTAAAATATCTAATATAAAGGAGATTACTTAAGAAGTAATTTATTATTTATATACAAATTTATATGACACTTTCAATAACAAATAAAACTACTTATGTGTTACTGTACAACGTTTTTAACATTTAATAACTGCACATAATCTTTTTCGTGATAACTATTCACAGAATAAAATACAGTTCAGTGATAATAGTGATCAACCCTGCAGAAAACGAGCAGCAATGAAATTTGATAGGAGCGGATAAAATTTTCAAAACAAAGGTGGACTAAATTTACAATTTAGATATACTCTACACCAGACGTCTATTTTTATCTCATGTATAATTATAGAAAGATACTTCCCAATTCTCTCTCTCTCTCTCTCTCTCTCTCTCTCTCTCTCTCAAGTTTTAATTTGCCAGCCAAGTTATACTCAAAAATACATTTCGCACGAATCATATTATAATGATCTCGCGGAAATTACATTTGACTGAGAACTGCAAAGTGATTTCGATCGCGTGAAACGCGTTATTTGATTTAAATGTCTTCAACAATTCATGCGCACAAGCGTTTCGCTTGGTGACCTCATTCATTGGCAACAAAAAGTATTCTTATCGCGTATTTCGTACAACGTACATGTACTGATAGCTTTAAGCCCGGTCCCTTTCCTTTCCCCGCTTATAAATATCTTCTAATCTTCTTTGTTGGTCGTACTTCGTTTTGTAAATCGCTCTATGTCTGACACATGTTATCCGATGATTCCTAATAAACGATAGTATTAAAAAAAATAGCCGAATTTAATTTTCTTTAGCGGTTTTTTCACAAAATATTATTAAACTTAATATACGCATTAAATTCATCTTCATAAATGCGAATATCAAAACATGTCATGTTCCCGATGTACAACAGATGCTAATAAACAAGAAGAAAATTTTAATTTAATTTTTTAATTTGAGTTTTCTTCAATTTAACTATTACTTTAATCTATTTAATTCGATATCCACTACTCATAAATAAATTTAAAGGTTTGCGATTATTATTTTAATTAATTGCATTTAAGCAAAAATATACAAAATGACCTTAAAACCGCTAAACATATTTTTAGATTAAATTTTATTGGTTTTTTATTTTAATTTGAAATTTATTTTATCTTACAAAATATAGCTATCAAATAAATTTCGATAATATACTCACAATATGTTAATAGATCAATATCACACAAAGAACTTTAATAATCATATCTGTAATATTTCTTTATTCAAAATACTGTATTTTATTTATCATTTATCATATTTTTTTATGTTAATTTACATTAATGAGATAATGGTGCTATATAATTATTCCACATAGTTTATTTAATAATTAACATATGTATCGATACACGCGCATCGGTTTTTTTTGTAAACGTTATTCCAAGTAAATTACTGTTCATTATCGTAGACCATGACATTGGCGATTCCTTTAAGTACGCTATTTGTTTACGTTTATTTATGGTTGATAACAATCGTTGACGAGTCAAGCGAGAAAACGTGACTAATTTAGCTTACGGAGTAACCGGCTCGATCTCCAAGCGCAAATCGGACCGGTCGGCCTTCCTCGGAAGTGGTTCCGCGATGATGCGATTATCAATACGAGAAACAGAGGAAGCACAAAAATAGAAAAGGAAGAGAGAATGATGCGCTTACTTCGTGACACGACCAGATTGATTCTGCGAACGAACAATAGACTGGTGTAAATTCGACAATTTTACAAAAAAGAAAAGAAACAAGAATAGATTTAACTAGACGACGCGACTAGTTAGTATATGTACACAGTATAAGTGTCAGTGAACAGAGAGCGTCGGCAGAAATAAACCGTCTCGATGAGTCAGAAAATCCTCCTTCGTTTCACCGTTTACTGGACTCTTCTTTATATTTATTGTAGAGCAGATGCAACGCATCTGGTGTCAATTCTCAAAATGTTAGTCAATGTACCTAAAGTACTTGAATGATACGCGTTAAGGTGCAATTTCATGCAGCGAAGGAAAGCTGGCTTTTTACCCCCACTCCATCAATTTTCGTATGCAGCGAAGTTACGCTCAAAGTTCGATATTGTTCAACTAATAATAGCGAACATCGCTGAAATACATGATATGTCATGTCATGATATGACATATCATAACATATGTCACGTTTATGGAATCGTATGTCTTCCAAGATTAATTTTAGGAGCGAAACAAAGTAAAAGCCATGTTCGCTGCGATTTTTGGAAATAGGTGTTATCCAGTACTTTTTCGTTTTTAGTAATTGTATATTAACAATTGCAACGGCTATGAGTCGCCTCCGAATCTTTGCTGCAGCTATAGTTGCTACTATACGGGTATATTCTTTTACACATTCGATGTATTCTCATTTTCGTAATCTATTTTTGTAATTCATTTTTATTAAAATGAATTAAAAGCTAGCGAAAATAAATGAGTGTATTCGTTAACTTAAAGCCAGCGAAGATACGCTCCATGAAAAGGAAACAGGAGAAGAGCGAACGCTTTCGAACGCTGCTTTGATTTTGGCGGGGGTAAAAAGCCAGCTTTCTTTCACTGCATGAAATTGCACCTTTATCATCCGCCAATCTGGAAAGACGGATAAGCTGATGGATAGGCACTTCTCTGTTCGTAAGAAACAAAACTAAATTCCTAAATCTACAGTCGTGTAAAACAAATGAATGAAGCAGTTGTACTTCTCGCACTTCAATAATCTTTGAGTATCGTTAGTTTAGATTCTTTATATTAACACCCAATTGACATCAACTAAAAATAACATAACATTAATGTTATATAATTTTGCACTTAGCAATATAAATATAATGTAACATAGCCTTATATATAACAGTTACATTGTTGAGTGTGAAGTTATAACGTTGACGTCATGTTACTTTCAGTTGGTATCGACTGATTCACGAATTGCGTCTCTGATAGCTAATGGTACGTCTACTCCGTCTTCCTTAGTAAACAATAAATCTCTTGCAATAATATCTTGACGATTTGTTTTTCGATTATTGAGTATTTTTATTACACTTTATTGTAAGATCAACAAGTAACACGCTTTTTGATTATAATTGTATATTGCACATGTCAATATTTTTCCATACCGTGTTAACATTATTGCCTGTTAAGACACGAACGTGTCTTTTGATTCCTATCGATGTAAATACATATATTATATATATATATACTATTATATATCTATAAAATTACTAGTATAAATATATAATCTATATCTATATATATATATATATATACTAGTGTATATATATATGTGAGAATACAGTGGTACTATTAATATCTTTTGTCGCCTTCAAATGCACATTACAATTTATACTTTGTATAGTACTTTTGTAAATATTTTGTACATGGTTACAAATAATATCATTTTGTTCAAAATAATTTAAATTAAGATTAATTTTTTATCAGCTGTTCCAATTTAAGCATAAAAGTGAATATTACACGACAAATATTGCCATTTTTATGCAGTCAAAATATTTGTCATCTCTTTTCTGATGTTGAATTTTATACATTTGATTAATTAACGTTTACGTTGAATTAATATTACAAGCAAAATTATCAGTTTATTCGTGCAGAAAGCAAGCGATGTTATTTCGAAAAACGTAAATTCTTTGTTACTGCCACAAACAATTCGTGAACGTTATGTATAAGCAGTGTGGAATCGTTAAAATAGAAAGCAAATACACTCGTTAGCTACGTAGAAACTAAAGACAGAAAGCTAAAAATAAAAATAAAAAGCGGTAGAAACCGGAGATAAAGACACAGTCATAATATGCATTGAAATTAATGCACTTTACTACGATGCATAGTACGTCTCAAGGAAACGTGTGTGTTTAACGTTACTGCTGTTAGTGAGAAATACAATGGAATATACATACAACGCAGACGAGTGTATCTGGAGAACGCGACACGAATGATGGTGACATCATCGACAACGCATGCGCATCAATGGTAATATGTATATCTAATCCATGACCGTATGCTACGTTCGCACGACGAATGGAAATTCATTAATTGTGCAATAAAAGCGTAGTTTAATTAACTGTAACAAATTCCTTTTGTTTCAATTTCATTCCTCTTTTTCTTTGAGTTTCTAAACCATCGAACATGGCACATATCTTTTGAGATTTTAAAAGCTTTTTAAAAAGAGTTTAAACCTTTTTTAAACGTCAAGCAACCTTTGTACAGTCTAGCTGTTTATTGAATATTCTTGGATACTCTTATGACATTCAACTGTTACAATATCAACAGATTTCTGGATCTTTATTGTAAAGTGACGTAAAATTATTTCATATAAAGTACATTTAGTTTATAAGCGAGATAGATGTTTATACTTTAAAGGAAAGGAAAAGTTAGGATATTTCTGAAAGTTTCATATATCAAAACAAGAGTAAATTTATATGATACTAGATAATAGTAGATAATAATAGTTACATATTTTAACAGTTGTAGAGATTATTGTATATATATTTAATTTAATAATACAATAAAATATTAAATAGTGTAATTTTGTTATATCAATTTATTTATATAAACTTTATATAAACATTATATAAAAAAATATCTTGCAAATATTTTTTTGTAATTAAAAAAGTGTATTATATAAAATAATTCATTATATAAAAAAAGGAAAAGACAAGACAAAGCGTAACGATAATAATAAATAATTGCTGTACTGTAATAGTTAAATATAACAGAAAAGTCCCAAGATCAACTGAACATCCGCAGTAAAAATCAATTGACATATAAAAATCTCAGCGCAATTTTAACTGTTTAAAAAAAAAAACGCTTACTACATTTGACTAATTTATGAGCTTAAAATTACGTAAGTAATAGCAAAAAACTCAATAAAGAAAAAAATCTGGGCGCGATAACGGTTTATCATTTATGCCATGCTCTGATATAGTACGTCTAAAATACATACGTAAACGTTTTATTGCGAGGTTGCGTTTTCATCATGATACGTCAATATACATCGAAACTACATGCATACACCTGTACTACGATCGCACGTAGCTACGCTACTGGAAGACCGTAAAAGAGCGATGATGCGGGGCGGCAAGCGTTGCGTCGCGACGCGTCGAGTTGCTTTGCCTTGCGTCGGGTCGTCGGCACGCGTTCGGATCGCAGTCGTGCGTACGTATCGCTCGGGACCGGGCATATCTTTGGGAAATCGGTGTCGACGATTCGCGCGACCACCGTTCGCACGCGAGAGGCACGGCACGAGGGAGGGAGACAGCCATTTTTCGCGAATCCCGCGAAACTCACGAGAGGTTGCGCGGCGACCTTGACGAGTGCGCGCGCCGGGAAATACGCGGGCGATTAGAATAGATGCTGAGATTAGGACGGACGCGGAAATCCCAGGAGCGGCGGTTTCCTCGGTCGGTGTCACAACGGGAGTGAAGAAAGAAAAAAAAAAGAAAGGAAGAAATCACGAAAAGAGATACCGTCGTCGTTACCGCTATTGTTGCCACTGCTGCCACTGTTGCCACTGATGGTGCAGTCAACCGCGTCGCGCCGGTCCGACGAAAAATCGCGGCCGCAGATAAGGATCCCGCGAGCGTTCACTCGATATTTGAGCCACGCAACGAAGCGCTGAAGGTCGTCAGCCGTACACGCATGATCTGACTGACTTTCGGATCGGCACACTCGGGTGTGTTTCGGCTACGTTGCTGGTGCGTGCATACGTGCGTACGTGCGTGTATACATGCGCGCGTATGTATGTGTGCGAGAGACTGGATCGTTCGCAGAATCGCAAACGAGTCTCTCTCTCTTTCTCTCACTGAGATCTTGGTGGAGACCAGTCGCTTATTATTATCGCGCTACAACGATCCACTCTCAGTCGCTGATGTCGAGAGAAAACTGAATTGAAGCAACGTGCGCGCTTGTATCTTCAGATCGAAACGCTGAAGATATACCTTCAAAAGATTCTTAAGATCGTTAAAGTAAAGATTGTAAGGTACACGCATCTAAGGACACAGGGCACTCGTCTTATTCTGCCCTATTGGTTGCAAGGTGACGCGGAAGTGACGGTGTATTGATCGCGAAGACAGTGAAAATTGATAATCTGAGACGGAGAACGACACTTGGGAGGGACGTGCGGCAAAGAAACGGAGATATGGAAACGACGTGAAACGTCGAGTATTGCATGCCGATAAGATCGTGAAGTCACGATTAGTTCAAGATTGGCGCAGAAGCGACCGTGAGGCACCGGAGCAGACGATTGTGCTCTCGGGGCACCTTCGTAAGTGAAGGCTATGTGAAACGTGTTTTTCTGACGCGATGTTACGTCGACGCGCGACTCGTATGGTGAATCCGACAGCGAGTATCGAGACGGCTTCGTGAAAGCGGTCTGTCACGATTGTGAAATTAACGATTCTCAGCGTTATTCGAAGAAAATACACGAGGTAATTAATTATTCTGTTATGCTACATGATTTTATCTGAGCAATTTAATTAAGCAACTTGCTTTCTAGTTCTTCTCTTTGTATCTATAAATGTATCAGTTTTAATCAGAATAAAGAATGAAAGAAATAAAGAATGAAAGAAATATTATTATAAAAGAAATAAAGAAACATTATCTTTGTATATCGTTTATACAAAAAATCATAAATAATTATCAAGTAAAAATATTTTTTTAAACAAATGTTTATGTAGGTCATTTAATTGTTTGAAATTTTTCTTTTGAAATACTATTAGAGATAACAATATAATAACTATATTATTATACACATGTATTTAATTATTTATACATGATAATTATTTATGAAACTGTACAAACATTAATATTATATATATATATATTTATGAATAAAAGGAGATAGAAGAGAGGAACAGAGAGAGAAAGAGTTATTCTAAAAGCAGTTTTACCATATTGATAAGTACTTGCGTCTTCTTTATCACTTGTAGTGTCTTTAAAAATCCTGCTACATGTAAATTGCTAAGACAGTTTAATTATTATAATTGCCCCGACTAATTAGCATTTAAAAACCATCATGGAACTAATGGAAATTACATCAATTCTTTTTAGATGGCATATACCCGGTTCCACCAATGTAAGATAAATTTTAATCTTAGTTTAATTTATTCCTTACCTTTTTTTAATTTTTAGGATTAAAGAAAGAGGAAAAGGTAAACAGTAAGCTAAACTAAGATTAAAGTTAATTTACATTGGAAACAGGCAATAATCATACAAATATGTACATAATATATAATTTATAACTTGAACTGTTCACAATATAACTTATCAAAGACTAAAGATAGACTGAGAATATTTTCTTATCTATTTACATCTATGAAGTAATTCTTGAAAAACACGTTCCATAGTTCAAAGAATGTGAAAAGAGAAAATCTATACATTTAATTTAAATTTGATTGTTTCTCCTGCGATGAATACTTTTGTAGCGAAAATGTTATTTATATTACGTGCGATCGAGTGCGGTGTGCGTACGCTTTTGCATACGAGTGCGTGCGAACTGCGTACGCGTGGTTGACGGTCGCGTGTCCGCATGACAAAGCTCATCCCAGCACATTAAATTAACACGATTACTCGGAACCATATCCATTTTCTAAATTGCTTAATTGCTTTCAAACTGCATGTCCGTTTCTTGCGACGCCCTCCAGTGATCGCGCATTCATTCAGAGTTACAAATCCTAGAGGACAAAAACGGAAAAATACTTTATCAAGGAAATACGATAGATGTACCGCATATCAAAATGCAAATTTTTTGAAATGCTTTTAAAATATACATAACTTTCTTATATTTTATTGAAACATTTTTATTCATTTTGTTACACTGTAAATATATCTTATGTATCATAAAAATTATTTTATTACACATATTTTTTATTTTACATTAATTAATTTACTTCATTATTTCACGTAGATCAATTCCATTCGTGAATGAGCTTTGTTTATAGATATATAAAGCTCAATTGGATTTTTTTTCTAGGAAAAATCTTTTTTGTTTCAATTAAGATTTGATTCGTAATAATATTTCTATATGTAGAGTTCCTGAGATAGTATGAAACTCTCACGGAGATTTCCAAAAGAAGAATTTTTAATTATTGTAAAATGAAAAATTTCTGTTCGAAAATTGAACCTTTTCACCTAAAATCTAGAAATCTAAAACTCTCTCTCTTTTTTAAAAAATGAAATTGCAATCCACAAGCTCATAGCTTATACTCATAGCTTAACTCCAGCTCAATAGTTTATTCTGTTGAAAATGTATTTGGATATGATATTGTTTGCTTTCGAGTCAGTTTTATAATCAGGTCTTTTTATTCAGCGTAGAGTTAAGCTTTATCGGAAAAATTTGTTAATCAAATGCTTGAATGGTCTGCTTGGTCGTAACCTTCGCACCAAGATTTCGCAGCAAATTTAAAATCGAGTAGGAATAACGAATGAATTGCATTATAAGTCAAAAGATGTGAGCAGCATAAACATTTGAAAACAAACGTTTTCAACAATCCACTCTTTTATTGATAATGATCATTTGTGAATTAATTCTGTAATTCTTGGATGAAGATAACGAACATTATTAAAAGATCTTTCAGTACTTCGATCTTTTGTATAAGTTCTTCGAACTGTTTACTTCGATGTAATTAATGAACAAGCAACCATTTGATTTCCGCTATTCAAAATGGAATTAGTTCAATGACCGAATAGACCCAATTAAATCAATCTGTCATTTTCAACTCACAATTTCATAGAATTCATTAGATATAGTATTATTATTATTATGACTTAAAGTGCACACAACATACTATACGTTACACTGTACTTACATTGTACTTTCAACGTAATATATTATTATATAAAAGCATTTTTATAAAAATTATTCCATTACACATTAAAGGAGAAATTAATTGAAATGAGCTCCCAAAACGATAATAAACGATTATTAATATATTTATCTGTATGTAATTGTTGTACGCCTGAGAGAGTCACGCCCCGTTTTTTTCTAACGCATTATATTACATTGAGATATATATGTATACAGCATAATAATCTTATATGCATAATTAATTAAATTAGTGCGTTGAAAATTTTTTTATTAACGCATTTAATAATTCTACTCTTTCAAAGGCTTAATTAAAATGGAGTTCACTTTGTTCATAAAATATAAAAATTCATTTCTACGTTTCTACAAAAATTTCCACAATTTTAAATCTGAAGCTTTGCTGACGTTGTTAACGTTACAGAAAATTATTTCAGTATTAAAAAATTAATATATTATATATTAGAGTATATTAATATTTTTTCTTCTAACGTTATAAAATTTTCTTGATGCATTATATAGAATTAAAATTTTCTATGAAAAAAGTAATGTATTAATCTTACATAAATATAATTAAGAAATATTAGGATATAATGATATTTTATTGTATACACTCTTATTTTATTAGATACTATATACAAACATACGTATATCATAAATATACGAGCAATGAAATTGTTAATAATAGTAATCGAAATTAATCAAAATCTTATTTCACATATAATGAGCATTATGGTCTATGACCTGGAAATCGATTATTAAATGGCAATAATATTATTTTTATTGTCTCGGGAACGTAGGTTATCACAAAGTTTTTAACGACCTCTACTTCGAATATACTCGTTCTTCATGATGTTCTGCAAAACTTTCCATACTTTTATCAGCAATCATTGTTATTATACTTGAAGTAAGAAGATTTCTTGAGTTGGTTCTTGGATTCTAGGGAAAGTTTATGCAAGAATAGAGTATGCGTGTATTTTCTGTTCAATAACATGCAACAAACGTTAATGTACAGTAACTACCAAGTGATAAAATTGTCAGCAACAAAATACATCATAGTCTAAGATATCAACACGTACAATAATAGAAAACAGAAAGCAACCATATTTAACTGATGATAGTGCATTTAATCGGTAAACATTTTCCGGTAATGATTAAAACAATTGACACACCGTGAATTATTATAGAAAGAAATTCTTTTGTGTTATTGTATAGCATGAAAGTATAAATTTTTTTATTAATTTTTTTGTTAAATAATAATATAATTATGATAAATAGATTTATTGTTAAAAAAAGTATATTTATTGTTCTAAAAAATTTTTTTGAAAATTTTTGCTGTAATAGATTTTTATGATTAATTTTAAGTAACTTGGTACAAATTATGTAATATATATTACATATAATTCTTACAATCTGATCATGAATACTTCCAAGAAGTGTACTTGAATTAATGATATTTTGTATAAAAATTGAAACTAAATTTAAACAGCTTTAAGTAAATATTTTGGCATACTTTATTAAAATAAATTTTAAGAGTATATTATAATATATCCATATAATAATTATAATAAATCTAGGTGCATATTTTAAAGACTGATGAAAAATGAAATTATAATAAGTAAAACAATATGCATTAAATTAAAATAATATTATTTAAAATTCTTTGCATGATTTTTATATTTAACAATATCTATAAAAACTATTAAGAAATAAAAGAATTTCTTAATTTATAAAATTTACTTTTGCTATTATTTATTTTACAGATTCGCATCGGAACGACATTTTCGGGGTCAAGAAGATATTAACTACGTGAAATTTTTTATCAGTTCTCTTTGGAAATTATTATATTACGTAAGATTTATATTACATAAGATAGGGAAAATCCAGGCAGTGCACCATGGCCCATTCCGGCCGAATTACGCCGATCCGAATCGAAAAGTGGACGCTGCAACGCGTCTCAATTCCAAATTGCTCGTCCGTGAGCTCTTTGGAAGAAGATTGCGGATCAACTGAATCTGAAGACATGTCTATCAGCCCAGACACGTCCTGCCGTTCGAGCGCGGACGCGGACAAGAGTTTCGATCTCGACAAGGATTTCCGCGAGAAACTGACCAAATACGAAGATATAATCGAAAAGATCGAAAATTTGCGGCTTGGACGTAACGACGAGGACAACAAAGATGCCAATGAGAACAAGACGCGCCACATCAGCAGCGAAAACGTGAACAACCTGGAGTATCGGAATAGCTGCAAGTCAGGACGTCATACCGATAACGAGGACATAAACAACAACGAGGATAACGTCACGACTGATGACAATGAAGGTTGCCTGCCGCTTAACATATGCGACGACAAGAAACGATGCTATCCTTTGTACGATGGGAATTCCCTGGACGATGATTCGGAGTCCGAACAGGCGAAAGAGCAGGAGCAGGAGGACTCCGACGATTCCGATCTAATTCAACGAGGACCAGTGAAATCCAATTTTCAATCCCCTCGAGCATTATCATATCCTTACTCCATGATGACCTGGTTACAAACGACACGTGCAAACGACGGCACAGATGCCGCCTACGCGGTAGACTACGACAAAACTGCCGAGCAAATTTTAAGGAACAAGGATTACAGCGAGAAACTGAATCCTTGCTTAGACCAGTTATCGGATTCGAGTCGAAATCAGACGTTGATCGGAACGATGAATCTGGGGATCGAACCCAGTTGGATCGGAGAGAATGACAAAAATATTTTCCGTAACAGAGACTCTAACAATGATGTAAGTTTTGTTAAATTACGTCTTACATCAATGATAATATTCTTATAAAATTATATACCATTTTTTTTTTAAATTATATCGCATGTTAAATGTGGTAACTTGAATTGAAGCGCATTTTTGTAGATAGATTTGCACAACAGTTGCACTAAAGAGAGTATAAGAAAAAAGATATTTTTAGTTTATTATCAATCTTTTATATATTAATAATAAACATTTGACGGCAAACAATCTTTGTATATGGAATGCACTAATCTGAATATTTCAAACAGTCGGAAAATAATTACGTATGTTTTAATTTCTTCGATTCATCTGCATGAGAAAATTAATTAAAAGTTATAAAAATTTTTCATACCTATATGTATCGATTGTTATATTACATAATTATTTTAATTATGATATATAATAATTATTTTAATATAATTATATGTCATATAATTATTCCCCGATAAAAGAAAACTCAAAATGAGTGTCGATGACCGAAACTATTAGCGTTGAAGTAACAATACGACGCAAAAGAGTTCTCCCGCTCTGTAAAAATCGATTTAATTGTATTTCAGACCGCGGCGCTTCCCTCCATAGTTGTCGACGATCCGGGAGAAGAGTCCTTGATGGACATCCTGTCGCATGGCGGTTTTCAAGCCGCATTGCTCTCAGACGCCGGCAGTCACTCGATTCCCTCGCCAGGCGCGAAAACCTGGTCCGATTCTCCAGCGAGTAGCTACAACTACGTCGTCTCGAGGTCGAACAGTCGGGCGTCGAGTCGCGCCCAATCACCGGGTTCCGCAACGAACTTGGAGTCACCGCAGATGCACGTCAACGTCATCGGCAGCCCGCTCGGCTCACCGCAGGTAAGTCCGCAATAATCTGCATAAATGTATGAGGAGCGCGCATAAGTAGCGCTTCGACGAAACCCGCATGTCTAGAATAAGTAAAACAAGGCGTTGAAGTCTTGCGCGAGCGATTGCAGTTTATCACACTTCAAAAATGTGTAATATTAAACACGCCGTCCACGTAAAGATTTGAGCTGAATTACAGATTAAATACAACCGCAAATTAAAATACAGCGCAGTTCGTCTATTTTATCACTGTAGGTCAGATTTTCCGTTTTTTTTTTTCTAGAATGAGTAAACACCGTGACTGCACATTTTATGAATAATCTTTTTATACGTTGAATTGATTATATTTTTCTGGTGTTACTTAATGTTAATTATCATGACTTCTTTTGTCTACTACATTAATTTTCTTATTTGATGGTAATATTAATTGTATTCATATTAATTGTATCAGAATTTATATTTTGAACAACACATATAATGTCACACAACACAGGTAATGTTCTAAAAATAAAAGAATACACACACGCACACTACCTGTAATAACAGGTTTAAATACTTAAACTGAGTCTACCCAATATACCACATTGTTTCAGTCATAAAACACCTTTTATCACGGTTTGACGAGTCTCATAAAATATTCAAACAGCCTAGCTACTTGACAGCTAGTATAAGTTTATGTAGCGGCTGCCACTTATTCCTCTGCGGCCAAGTACAAATACGAAACGAATTCTCGACAGATGATTCAGTTAACTGGACACCTTCCTTCGCAGGTTGCATCGACATATCGTGTGCCACAAACGTTATCCTCCTCATCCTCGTCCAATCAGTCCTACAGCGACGTGTCCAGCCCGAATTATCAGACATCCCTTAATTATCAGACTGAGGAACAGCTTGGCGAATCACTGTCCGGTTGGAAAGGTATCTACGAGTCTTCGGGGACGATCGTCAACAGCAGCGACACAATCGACAGCGCGTTGCTTCAACTCGTGGAGCAAGTCATAGAAGAGGACAAGCAAAATAAAGCGTTGAAGGAGTCGCAGATTGTCTCGAATACCTCTTGCTTCTCGTCGGCCTACAACGACCGGTGCGTGTCCGTGCAAACGTTGGGGAATGATGTGAATCTTGCATCACGCGAGTGTCCTAGGAGCGGCATGCGAAGCGAAAAACTGGAGGCTTGTTTGGGCATACCCAACACGGACTCCATCCAGGTTGGGGGTCTGCCCATCGATAGCGATCTCGTATCGGTTTACGCGAGCAAGGGGAGCACCGGAGGATGTGCATTCGTGAATCGCGCGGTGAACGGCCACGCGACAAATATGGAGCCGAGGTATTACGAACCGCACGCAAAGAACAACCAGGTCAACACGTCAGTTGTGTCGCAGCACGATGCGAACACTCTGCACGAGCTCGGACTGACCGATGAGACATCCGTGAAGACATCTGAACAGAACTTAAGGACATCACAGGAGGAGTACACGATGTTCCATACCGCTAGTGGAGAAAAGAGATATGATCAGCCACCGTCGGTGTTTGCACCCAGCGACTATCAAATACCAACAATGGTCTCCTCATTTGTATCTAATCCGCAGAGGTAAGCTTGATAAAATTATTGCGTGTGCGAGGAAAATATAAAAATGAAGTTAAACGAGCGAAAAAGATGACAGTAGTTCGAAATATCGAACAAATTAATTATCTGAACGTAAATCGATATTCAGAGTTTTTCATGAAATTGGAAAGAAATGATATATATATTTTTTAAACAAAGCTTCTCTTTCCTCGAAGACATGATCAGTTTCAGTGTTTATGATTCTAGATATGATTCTAGATATGTTTTAATCGCGTGATGCTTGCAAATGTAAAAAAAAGAAACATATGTTCTCTATTTCCACGAAGTTATGTAATCAAAATTAATGGCAGATATCGCAATAAAACGGATGATAACGAGAAGTGTTGCGATAAACCAGTCGTTTAAGTTTTCAATGGCATATTTATGTTTCCGGTGCTTTTGAGCAATTAGAAAATACGAGTCTAAGTATAAATTAAATGTAGCAATCCCATGCATGTTAAAGCATGTTTCTTAAAAAATTTTAATTTCCCAATACAATTTTAATTTGAGCAAGTAAATTGCTTTTTAAATCAAGTTGTAGTACAAAGTGTTGAATACTATCATTTTTCTATGCACTACTTATGTTAAAATAATCATAACTTTCGCGCGAATAAGTGATAAGAAGTGTGGTTAACGACCCCAATTGCCACGACAGGAACTTGAATCGAGGCATAGTACCGTGGCCTTCGCTAAACTTACCGTCTGTAAGAGCGAGTGAGAGGCTGAAGGAAGGATTGCATCCTAAGGAAGTGGAAAGAGCCATGAGTAATCTGCTGAAAAAGTCCATAGAGGAATTAGCAGCCTCGGATGAGGATGGTGACACGTAAGTAACACGTTTTATTTTATTAACAATATTAAATGAATTTGTTTTGCTTTAAATGTAAATAGATGAGTATAGCGTATAAAAAAGCATACATCATAAATAATTATATTAACTGATATTACTAAATCTTCTTTTGATGTAGCAATATTGTAGTTAATAATAAAAACTAATTAATGTTTTTTGAAAAGAAGATAAAGAAATAGCAATAAAAACCGTCTCTTTTTTTCTTTCTGAACTCTTTTGTGCTAAAATATGACATTTGCGCGTAATAGAGCGTTAATGTGCCTGGTGGGCAATCCAGAGGAATTAACAAAGAAGAAAGCTTATTTGGTGCCATTGGTCGAGAGATTGGGTAACCTGCCGAGCGCTCTATCAATGGTGAATAATCGCAACGAGGACGCTTTGTACTTGGCCGCTATGAATTGTCCGGAAATGCCATACGTCACCGGATATCTAGCTGCCGCAATGATACAGAAAGGGATTGATATCAACCAAAGATTATATCATATGCACGTAAGTTTCCTCATGATTCCTCTGCTACGCGAAAATCGTCGTTTTTTGTAAAATTCATTAAGGTACTCTAATGTATGATTGGTCACGCGTTTGCGTTTTAATTGGGTATATTAATTAGGTATCCACATTCGTGGACGAATCTTTAAATGAAATAATTCCAATTACATAGACAAGATTCTCTCTTCTGTCGACGAACGGTTATTCGTTAATAAATGCATTTTTGAACGATTAATTGCGACTAATGTAATCGCTGAATAATTATACGACGCACGATGATCGCACTGAAAAAACAACAAGCATATAATTATCACGGTTGAACAAGATATTAAAGATAATTTCATACGGCGAACAACTTTTTTTATATCTATCGCCGTTTCTATTATTTCAGGGCGACACACTGATACATTCAATTGTAGCACGCGGCGATTCTCACGGGGAGGTCTTGGCGGAATTATTAACGTTAAAGACGGTGCAAGGAAATTCCGTGTTCGATTTATCGAGGTGTAATTATGATGGTTAGTTAAATAAGAATGAGATTGAGATGTATGAAATTATACAGAAATCTTTCGGACGAGGCGTCAAATCCTTGGGCGTAACGGATCTTCTCTTGAAAAATGGCGCAAGCATCAAAATCAAAGAAAGCAAGTGCGGCGATACTGCTTTGCATATGGCAGCCTCATCAAGTTGCGATCCTGCACTCGTGAAGGTAATCCACCTGAGGGATTTCCCAGCTTCGCGCGTCAATTACCCGTGAAATTATGAAGTTACCCGTGTTATAATCGGCTCATTGGACTAATAAAGTGATAATTATACGTTCTGCAATGTTTATCGCTTCTTGGAATTAAGAAGAAATGCTACAAATATCGGTATGAGAAACCTTGTGAGTTTCTTAGAAAATAAGAAGAAGAGACAATATCGAGAATAACAACAAACATTGTTTTGAAACATTGAATAGTTTTTCAACTTTAATCCCGAGAGATTTTCCTAAATTAATTCTAATGCATATAAATAGATTTGTTTTTCAATTAATTTCAAATGAGTTTTAATTAATGAGCAATTTATAATTTAAATGCTATTAAGATGTCATATTGTTAAATATTGATAATTCAAAATTTGTAAAGACAATCTATCAAAATTTCATTAAAGAAAGGTTTAATTCTAAATTTACCAAAGATCTTATACTTAGTAAAAAATGCGCGTCTTCTGAAACTTATTGCGTGATAATTCGAATGTTGTGTTTAAACATGAAACACTCACTCATTTCTTATCTCTTTTTTTCATGTCTCGACTGATGGATAAAATCGGTAGAAAGATTCACCAATCAAAGATGGCTATAGAAAGTAAAAAGTTGAAGCAAGAAGTAATTGACTCTCTTATTCACTTCATTCTTACTCACCCAGAATTCCGCGCGATAATCTTTGACATACAGTCGACAGTATTATCAATTTGATTACAAATAACGAAACGAGTTATATTAGGCGTTAATAAAATCAATTTCATACATTTGACACGTTTTTTCTCAACCGCATTTAGATTATTATATAACACGTAAGATAATTGTCTCTTCTTCGAGAAGGACCGCAACATCCGCCGATATTTTTCATTTTATCCCGAGCATTTAATCGTAATAATATTCCACACAGAAAGTTATCTCTTTCTCTCTTACAACAAATACAATTTTTCTAACAAGATGTAAATATATCGCACTCGGTTCTTTGTCCCACAAAAATCAGTGATTTTACCAAACAAACAAACAAGCTAATTATTTACAAACAGATAAAAAAATAAAAGAGATGCAAATATGTAGAAAAAATATAATTTTTTAAAAATAAAAATTGTAGATTAGGATAAATCCTTAATGCAAATTATTTAACATGACGATTCATTTGATATGCAGTCTTCGTCTCAAGATTAAATTCTACTATGTATACTGCACGACATTGTTGATTTCTATGTACGCAAATTATTCTGGAACTTTTTTTCGCAGGTATTGCTGCGCAAGGCTACTTCGAATGTTGTGAACGAAACCAACTACATGTACAACACGCCGTTGCACATGGCCGCGGCGGTTTCGAGTAATGTAGACTTGGAAAAACAGAAAGATGTCTGTCGACTCTTAATACAAGCTGGAGGTCAGACAAACATACAGAACCGACAAGGAAAGACGCCGCTGGCGCTCGTGTTGCCAGAAAGGAAAGAAGCCATCAAGAGGATATTTTACAAAAAAGCGTGATAACGATAAAAGACATTGAAATGAGCTCGATAATGAGCTTTATATAAGACTGATTTCTGCGGAAGTATTTAGGAGCACTTGGACTCCTTGGCGGTTTCCGCTCCATTTTGTGAACTGATTGCAATAGAACTCGCGACGTTCATCACGAACAAACTCTCAAGACTATGACTCAAGCCAGTAAGGAGTACCAACGATACGTACAACATTATTAATCGCATGAAATTATTAGGGAAGTTGTAATCCCGAGTTGCGCGAGTCGTTAAGGAGAAAACGTAATTTACTAAAACATCGTATTCGTAATATCTATTTAGCGTCAAACATGAATAGAGTCTTTTTTTAAACTAACTATTAATGTTCTTTAAACGGAAGAAATAAGAAATATACATATATGTTAAATATATATTTATATTTAAAATTAATGTTTTTATTTTACTTTCAGAATGACATTTACTGTTCTAGTTGCAATCTAGTGATATGTATAATATAATTTTAATATAAAAAGAGACTAAAATTAAACATAAAATCAGGCACATTTTACGTTAAATATGAAAGTGTGCCTCAAGATATCTTTATGTCATATATCACTATGTCTTTGAGTTAAATTTGTACAGTTAAGATAGTAAATATTAATACAATTAAATTATATAAAATTGAGTAATTATTGCACTTAATGTTTAAATAGCTAATAGAAGCGAATATTTTAATACCTCAAACCAAATACTTTATAGAACTAGAACTTAACATTACTTACGATAAATATCGATCAATTTCGCTTATTTGATTCATGACACTTTATTTCCTTCTCTTTTTCTGTTTTTACTCATGTGATAATACCTACTTGCATCTATCTTGATTTATAGTTTAAGTGTACAGAAATTACTCCATTCAGTTGCTCAAAGTTCTACTAAATAGCGACGTTAGCAAAACGGATTGTCTATTATAATATTTAAAGCGTCTTTCTTTAATTAACATGTATATATAATATACATATCATTTACTGATACTATCTTATGTAAATTAATAACGTTTAAATATTAATTTTTAATACAAACATCGTGAAATATGTACATATTTTTAATACATCAAACGTCTTATGTACAGTGTGAACTTTACACTAAACCTACTTGTTTCATGAATCAAGTTTTCCCATAGTTTTTCCAGCTATATTCGTTTATCACACCAGCAACAACGGGAAAGAAATCTCTCGTTGAGAAAATTTCTTTAATTTTCTCTATTGTATCGTGTTGTTTGTCATTTTTACTTGGAAACGTGGACTGGAAAGAGCGAAGTACTATCAGCCAGATGAAAAATCGTTACATGGAACGATCGTAAATATTATTACGAGATTAATCTTGGAGCCAATCTTCTTGCCGCCGCGTGTATAGACGTGTACTTCTTGATTGTGCATTTCCACGAATCGAAAAGCTAGTACCGTAAAAGTCTACATGTTGTGCGTGGTGACTCCATATCAGTAAGATAGTTATACGATGTGTTGCAGGAGCGTGTATGTGTGCATGGGTACGCGAATTTTGTTGAACTTAACATGGGTACACTCATCGATAAAAGTGTGCTACATTAGCATATATGTAAATCGTAAATATATTTTTATACACACTAGTGTGTGGCGCCTGGTATTCCCGTCTCTCCCACATCGCGAGCGATGTTGTAATTCTTTGTAATCCGAATGCTTCATGCGACGTATTTTAATTGCATATTAAAGTCCTTGTTCATTGATTTATAACAGCAATGACAATTTAAACGTTTCTATCTGAGCGGTAGAAATCGGAGACCAATACAAAAATAAAATTTTGTATCAGAAACTCAGATACAAAAATAAAATGAAAACAGAATATTTGTCTATTCTTGCAAAAAATATTTCGTATATTATAAAAATTGAATGTATAAAAATGTGCTGTTTTATTTTTTTAAAAAGATTACATTTTTGAAATATTAATTTTTCGCCCAATTATATACGTATTTTTTTTATTCTTTAAACAAGAAAATAATAATTTAATTCAATAGTTTCACCGCCTGTTTCGCCTAAGTCAATCCATCACTGTCCTGGCAAAAATAAAAATCGTAGCGTAAACCAAATATATGAGAAAAGACAGAAGCATAAACGAAACTCTCAGAAAATAAAAATTGATACAAAAGAAAGCGTTTTAAGAAGAAGACGCTTATCTTTTATGCCAATAAAATTTAATCTTAGAATTTCATTTACGTTTGTGCCGCTCTCCCCTTATATTCGGTTTACGTTCCATCCTTTATTTTCGTCAGAATGTTTAGTAATTCGCTTAATATAGATTAACATGATTGTTATTCTCGTCATTTCAAAGTAATGAATTATTAAATTTGCAAAGATAAAGATTGCTCAACTTCTCATCTGGATCCATCACACGATTTCTTTTTCCTCGTATTTGCATCGCGCATGTATCATCGCTTAATACGGGAAATCATAGATATTGCATTTAATACAAATTAATACAAACTAACTAATTTGTAATTTAATTTGACGTTGCATCATCATAATGCTTTTGACAAGCATATCAATTAGAAATTTTTCACGATCCTGTAACAATGATTAAAAAATCTACAAAACTTGCGCCTGATTATCCGCACTGACTTATTTCATTAGCCCTGTTGTTCGTTAGTTATTTTTGTACTTTAAATAAGAAGTAATTCAAAAAATAAGAACTCGCAATTGCGAGCAATTTACCCTCCCGAATATTCAGTTTATCTTTACACATATACCTTTTAAAAACTTAGATTGGTGTTGTACACCAACCTCTATCTTCGTATAGATTCTCTTCTTTCTTCTGGCCAGATTGAACTCATCTTTCGTTACTCTTGGCCAATATTCTGGCTTGATATGCTAGAAATCGACAATAAGAAGAAATACTCCTTTTTGCTGCCGACTGCTACCGACTAACATTGCCGACAATAAGCGTAAGATTTTGTACAATACGCGAAACACGAACGTGTCGCGAAAAGGCCATCATATCAATAAAATTGACTAAATATTAATATGAATAATTATCAATAATAATAATAATAATAACAATTCCATTAATATTATGAATAAATGTCGCGTTTATTCTCTATTCGCATTTATTCGATATTAAAAATATAAATATTCGACTAAAAATAAATCTAAATTTAAAAAATCTTTAGTCATCAACGTTTTGATTTCAAAAGTCTCGAATATTACGAAACTAGATTAAATTTCTTAATATAAATATTACAATATAAAGAACAAAACTTTAATTTAAAAATAAACTAAAAATTACTAAATCGATTACCATTCGATAAAATTCAAGGCCCATGTACGTATTTTTAACGATTCGAACTATTCGTTGCTGAATCTCATCTCAAAGCATGCGAAGATGAGAAATTCAGATGAATGATGTAAGATTCAAAAGGGATAATTTTTCCTCACATCAATAAATATATTTCTTTGTATTTTGTAAAATATTAGAATCACTTTTTTATAATTTATTATTTCAAAATTAAATATATTAAATGATGTAAAACTCTGAACGCGATTTTAAAATAATTACAAGAGATAAAATTTTTCTATTTCTTGACATAATGTATATTGGATCTTACATCATGTTACTACTTTAACTGATATAAAATCCAGTTATTACATATGGATAAGTTATAAAAGTTTAGGCTAAAGTCAGTGCATTCAAATAAATAATAATAATTAATAATCGTAAAATGTTTTTTAAAAGCGAGATCAATAAATTGAACGACATATGCGCTACATTAAAATATTTATTATTTCATTAGTAACATGTACACAAATATCTAAGTGTGAAACAATATAAGGAACATCATAAGAAAACAATATGTGTTATTCATATATGTGTATGTATATACACATATATTGCTTTTCTGCACCAACCTATATAAAATTTAATCCTGAATGAATATTTGAGAATAGGATAGGTAGAAAGAATAATAAAACAATACTTATTATATTGTAACAAACACTTTTCTATATTATGATATCTATAGACAAAAATTTTATTTACTCGAATTATTTTTTTATATATATTCTTTATATTTTTTAATTTCTTTTTTAATTTCCTTACGAATATTTTATTATTTGTTTTTATCTTCAAATGTGTTAAGACGTAATATTTTAATGTAAAACATTTTTTTAAAACGACAATATCAACCTATTTTTTATCATATTTTTGAGATTGAATTACTTAGTACCAAATTAAGTTTGAATTACTTGCATTTAGTATCAAAGCATTCACAACGTATGAATTTACAATTAATAAACAAAGCTTGAGCCTTTAATAGTTTTCTTAAATTGAATACTTTGCTCTACTTGTTTTAGTTAAATTAACGAGATATTGAGTAAGAGCAGTGCAGACTTATAAAAATGATTAAAAATAATGACTGGATGTAATGTGATATTATACATTTAACAGTGCATGCATAATAAATTCTATAATAAAGAGGCATCCAGGATTAAGTTTATCCTAATCTGTTATAATTTATCCATTTTAAGGCAACAGATATATGGAATGCTGTACATACATTTATCTGTAGTTTTTTTTTATTAAATTGACGCATATATGCATACATCTAGATATATAGTATATTAATGAAAGTACCACACATCCGTTACCTCATTAAAAAAATTAATTTATCACTCACCAACCCGATGCGCAACGGCGGAGTTACATCTGCAACGTCGCTACGATGATTCTGTAACAAAAAGAATATAAAATCCAAATTAAAACAGAGCAGAAAAAAATCAAACGATATTTAAAAAAATATTTATCAAACGCAAAGTTCTCTCGAAAATAATCATATAATTTTCAAAATATATAATTTTTGTAAGTATCGAATTTTTTAATTTACCATTCCGTTAAATATTTATAAAAATAATTATACATTTTCTAAAAAAAGATCTTCAAAATGTGCGTATTTATAAAATTTCAAAATAATTTTAAATAATCCTTTTCTACTAATTTTTTTTATCATTTTTAAATTATTGTAAAATAAAACGACTCAAGAATAAACAGAAGAAAGATACTGATTTTACAAAAGCAATAAACGATATTTACCGCAAGGTTGCTTCGCCGATGCCCGATGCCTCTCCCAGACCTCCTCCTCCTCTCAGAATGGGGTTGACATCCTCTCGCACAGGACACTCGCGTAAAACTCTCGCGAATAATACACTATAATCGCGCGCGGACTAATTATTTATAAAAGTCTTTCGCGTCGAACTAGAATTCCATCGATTGGGTTTTGTAAAAATTTTATTAGTCCGATAACTCTCTTCAACGGCATTCTCGAAGCAAACGCGCGACGCGACGAACCGGCTACGGTTCGTTCACTTTCAATTACATCGGTGACGAGAGTACGTTAGCTTCCCCGTCGTTGGATTTTTACACGAAGAGAATGATTTTATTCAAGTATCTAAAAATTTACCTAGATATATCATTCAGATAGATCCGAAAATTTTTAGATACTTAAGAAAAACCGTTTTTTTTTGTGTATATCCTCCGAGTACTGAGCCTTCTCACCACGTCAAGGTCGTACCCATGAGAAGGATATCATCTGAAAAAAATGTAATATACAGCTATTATCTATATTACTAAACTGCAAATTAGTTAACTTTTAGAAATTATCAGATACACGTCAATTCGTCACCATTGAGAAATAAATTCAGAGCAAATAAAAGCGCTGAATCTTTTATTACGATGTCTGTAAGATATGATTAGCGTCAATGGAATGTACTATATAGAGATTAATATAAAAAAGAGGAATATTTTTTTAATACCGACAAATAATTGCAAAGTTACGCTCAATTTTTTATACGGCTCGTATTTCGAAAGACGCACGAAAACGAAAAATTAATTAAATTATTAATTACACAAACTATATTAAATGTGAAAGTATATAGGAATCGCATGAATTGCGTGATATCGTTTATAGCATAATCGAGAGTTATACTCAAGCGAGAGAAAATTTTACGTTAAACAAAAATAATTGTCGTCCCTTAAATATCGCGAAATAGTAATAAATTCTGGTTTCCATCGAGTTTTTTGGTTCCAATTGATTGAACCGTACAAAATATCTGTTCCGTGATATATGATATATGATCATCTCGATTCTTTTATGAATAATTAAACGTGTGAACTAGTAATCGTATACTGCGAGCATTCATAAAGTACAACGTTTCGTATTACATTTAGCATTTTTCGCGATTATGTTTTAAAAAGGAATATGAAGAAGATCGGCACGCGACACGGCTACCTGCCTATACGAGTCTCGATAAGGGAATGACTGCGCGGTGACTACGCATTAACGTGACGCGTCGCGCCGCCCCGTGCCACCCCGTGCCGCCCCGTGCGGCGTGACGTCCGAGCCGCTCGCCCGCCCGCCCGCATCAAAGCAAACCCCAAGGTCGCGCGCCGATCATTTAACTGTCGAAATATTAACGTATATTACAAAATGTGTAAAATAATCTATTCGTTACATTTTTAATATTCTCCGATTAAGGCTTTAGCTTTACTTCTCTTACATACGTTACGCACACACTCAGCTCATGAATATCTTAGATATTTTAATTGTGTTACGATAAACTATTATTAGTTTGTAATAACTTTTTATTACATGAAATCCGCGTAATGTTTTTAATAAAAGATTGATTCCTTGCGGCTTTTTGTTACTTTCGAATCGTTTAATTCTGTCATTCTCGTGTGTTATTTAGCATTCTTAATCTGGAAAAAGTAATAGATAAATTATATTTAAATTATTTTTATCTCTAAATGTTTATGAATGCTATTCATATACATATATTATTCTATTTATAGTATAGTTCAAATTGTTTCATAATTTAAAAAAGATGTTTGCATTTATCTTTATTTAAAGAATGTATAACATATTATCAATCTTTACTTAATTATAAATCATTTTTTAACTTTTTTTCGATTTTAGTACAAGGTCCACTGCGCCACCTCCTAATTTTGCGTCTACTTTAATCCTAAAATAAAGGATTTTTTATACCGTTCAGTCAATTCGAAGATTTTTATAATATATGACTGTAATGTGATAATTTGATTACTCCAGCATTCCCTTAAAGAAAGCAATAAAAATCGTTGAGATGTCAGAAACACTTCACGTGAACAATTATGTTAAAAAAATCACATTAGCGAACTACTTTTTACCTCTTGCCTTTTGTCAGCACATTAATCGATAAGAAATATTTGAAATTCTAAAACAAATGTCAAATATTTTCTTCGATGTATCACGATATAATGGTAGTATCACATACAACTCGCGCCGTTAAAACTAGAAAGCTAAGTTCTGAGAAAATCGATATAAGAAATTGTTTCTTTCCGCGACGAAAAATACTAATTTATAAATTATACTTCTTTTTATTTAATATAAAGACAAGTTATCTATATATTAATATACAGGGCTTGGTCGTATATTTAAAATATATACTTTTAATAAAAAAGATAAAAAGATTATTTAGTATTCTTTTTTATCAATTTTAAAAAAGCTTTTTCTGACTTATTACTTATTTAAATACTTCAATTAAATTTTTGGAATCTAAAGTACGTTTCGTATTATCTGATATAGTATTTATCGCAAATATGTTTTAAAAATATCGAATTATGTGAAGAAGAGCGACACAGCTACCTGCCTACACGAGCGTCGGTAAATGAATGACTACGCATGAGCGGTAACTGCACGTGAACTGCGAAAACATGACACGCCGCCCTAACGCGTCAAAACAAACTCCAAGAACGTGCGCCGACCATCTAACCGTCGAAATATTAACGTATATTACGAAAAAAGTAAAATAATGTATTCGCTATAATTTTTATATTCTCCGATGAATAGATTTTGGCTGCGTTCCACTGCACGCATAATGCGCATGAGTATCATATTTTATCTTTGTTTGACACTGCGAACAATAAGGATAAAATGATACCACATGCGCATTAAGGTGCAGCCACAATAGAAGGAATAAGGAATTAGGAATAAGAAATAAAGACAATTTCAACCTATCAGAAACCGTGTATTCCAGTGTATCCGATATCTGATACGTTGAAATCTTTATTCCTTATTCTTAATTCCTTATTCCTTCTACTGTGACTGCACCTTTATGTGTGCAACGGAACGTAGCCTTTATTTCTTACAATTAGATTCGTTACACACTCACACAACTCATTTATATCTTAGAATGTCTTAGATATTTCAAATTGTGTTACAATACGCGCAATGTACGCAATATTTTTAACAAAAGATAGACATATTGTGGCTTTTTGTTACTTTTGAATCGTTTAATTCTGCAGTCATTTACGTCTTATTCTTAATCCGCCCAATTACTTCATTACCCGGATGTACAATAGGTGTTTTAAGTCGTAAGAAATTGACCAATTACAGCCGGATTCGAGGAGAATAATCGACTGTGATTCGTCCATTTCTTATGGTTTAAAACTTAGAACTCTATTGTAGATCCGGGGTTATCTAATCAGAAACAAAATATACGTACGTCAGAATCATAGACATATAGAATACAGGAATTACAAATCACTGTTTTATTTCAATTAGTATCATATTTTAACTTAGTATTTAGAATTCAATAAATTTCGCATATTGCATTGTGTGTGTGTGAATTTAAATATACTTATAATTTACAATATCTACTTTTTTGCGGTGCTTCTGATGGAAATAAATCACTGAAATATATATATCGCTGAAATAAATCTATAAAATTAATAGAGATTTCAACGATTTCAGCGATTTATTTTCATCAGAAGCTCCGAAAAAAAATGGACATTGTTGTGAAGTATGCATCCACTTCCTCAAAGGATAGTAGTGTGAGGAAACACTTTGCGATTACAGGAAAAAGGCCCTCATGTCCTCTCTCAGATTTTTCTGTGGTAAAATATTTGATTTGAGGATATATTTATTATTTCTTCTATGTGTGGCATATATTACAATAGTCATCCAATTAAATGTATATTTTAAGCTAAAACACAAACGTTTAAAATAATGTTATTAATATAATGTATTTTTATTTTTACATCAATAATAATCGCATAAAAATGAAGAGAAAAGGAAATTCCTAATATTTTTAGAGTATATAATCACTAACATCGAAACCAATAATTATATAAAATATAACTTTTAAAATAGCTTCTAACTACTACGTATGTATTACAGTGACATTTATAGAATAACATTATTAGAACAGTTATACCTAATATCGCAATTTATCGTACAATAATTCTCAGACATTCTTTATCGAACTGATCCTGTTCTTCCGGTCTTATCATGCGACAAAAGCATGCTGGCATTATCAGGCCGACTATAATAGTATAATATTAATTGGCGCGCTAAACCCTGCAGAACTCCACAATCACCGGAATATATTCACCGAACAGTACATTGTATGCATGTCAATCTCCATAAAAAAGCGGTACGAAAGAACTGTCTATCTTAATTGCGCACTCGACCGTGGATCTGTCGGCAAAATGACCCCCGAAATAGTCATTGCCTGCTATCGTTACGATACGTTCAACATCGAGGAAGTGGTGTTCGTTGTTCTTCCTGAAAAGACAGAGGATCCACCGACAGGAAGCGTCGCTAAAACATACCGGAAATTTGAAATCTAATAAGTGCCTTAAAACAAGAATATTGCAGAAGGCGCGGATAAAACGGATTTTAAGTACAAAGACGACGATGGAAATCTATAAAGTTTAGTTTTACTGTACGGAAAACTGCCAAATTCAAAAGTATGGTGAGAGCATTTCTTTTTCATTTTTTGTCCCCAATATATAAAAATATGTTATCTTTTATTACTATCAAACTTAATGTACTTGTATTATAATAACTTGTAAATATTAAAGTATAAATTATATGAGTATACTATATATATATATATTTAATATGCTATTTAATTATATCTATTTTTTATCAAAATTCATAATAAAATTTTATTATTATCTCTAAAAATATGTTCTGTTATAGAAGCTTTTTGCATTAATGCTTTGTATCAATAAAAATTCTGTTCTGTGACACCAGAATAATTTTTTGTTTCTACTTTAGACAATATTTTTTATTTATATTTATCACATTTATTACATTTATGAGAGCATTCATATTTAACATTGTGTCCTAAATATCAGCTACATGATAATTCATAATTGT
>NW_017257359.1:176571-207913 GCF_001594055.1 Mycetomoellerius zeteki | reverse complement strand
AAAACGGATTTTAAGTACAAAGACGACGATGGAAATCTATAAAGTTTAGTTTTACTGTACGGAAAACTGCCAAATTCAAAAGTATGGTGAGAGCATTTCTTTTTCATTTTTTGTCCCCAATATATAAAAATATGTTATCTTTTATTACTATCAAACTTAATGTACTTGTATTATAATAACTTGTAAATATTAAAGTATAAATTATATGAGTATACTATATATATATATATTTAATATGCTATTTAATTATATCTATTTTTTATCAAAATTCATAATAAAATTTTATTATTATCTCTAAAAATATGTTCTGTTATAGAAGCTTTTTGCATTAATGCTTTGTATCAATAAAAATTCTGTTCTGTGACACCAGAATAATTTTTTGTTTCTACTTTAGACAATATTTTTTATTTATATTTATCACATTTATTACATTTATGAGAGCATTCATATTTAACATTGTGTCCTAAATATCAGCTACATGATAATTCATAATTGTCGCTTCTCTGTACATTGCAAATTACAAAATAATTCATATTCAGCAATCAACATGTTAATATGTTCGCTTTTAATTCTCATTTACTTGCAAATAATTAATATTTATTCGTAATACACATATCTACGTTTAATAAAAAACCATTTATTGTCCATTTAAAAGGAAAAGCCCCTTTTAGTCATAGAATAATCCAGTTGTGTATATATTCTTATCAATCAGAAATGAAACATTTCCCTTTCTAATTTTAGCGCGAGTACAATCGATGGTGAGATTTTATGCTCAGATATACAGCGTGTACGTTGAATATGGGAATGACCCTACTCGCTGTAATACTCATTGCAGTATTGTTCGCAACTGCAAATAATATCAACGAACAATGCCAAGTTCATAATGAAAGGTGGATTACGTGTAGCTGCATCGGAAACGAGGTATACTGATTAACATCTTTATTATCATATCGCCATAATCTCTGCACTTTACTTGTATTTCGTTTCAATAAATATTTATGCATAGGACAATCTTGAAATAAATCGCCAATTTGTGCAGATGTAATGAATGTCAATTATTTTTTTTTGCAAAAATATTAGGGAATTAGTAATTTTAGAATTACAAATATTTTTACAATGACGAAAGAATTACAAGAGATTATACTTTTGATTATAGTCAAGTTTGAGTCAAACTCTTGTCAAACTCTTCCTTGGCAGTGTATAATTAATTTTTTTAATTAAATATAACTAAAAAGAAAACAATTTCGTCTACATTGTAAGATTTAAGATCGAAAGACACAAACGTATTTTGCGACAATTTCAATAACTTCAAATCGAATATCTAGAACCTCTAAAACTATATATATAAGAGGATATATCTGATTTTTATAGTTGACTTAATGTATGTACACTCTTTATATATTTAAAGTAAAATAAGTACATTTTTGATATTTAATAAAAATGAAAAGTTTTAGTGCAGTTCAGCAATAAATAACGAACTTATAGTGACTTCAACTAAATCCCAATAGTATTTAATAATATGGATAAAATTAATTTTCTAAAACAATTATTGTTTGAAAGAATAAAGCAATAAAAGTATTAAGGACGACGAATATTTTCGTTTGAAGAAATTTCATTTAAGGAGAAGACATTGTCTTCTCCTACAAAAATTGCAGCTGATTTTGATAGCATCATATAGACGGATGACGTTATGCAAGATGTTATAACTATATAATTATCAACACGTCTATTTTTTGATAAGGGTCATAAGCAGTCACTTGCCAATGTAGAATGATAAATTTATTTTATAATTTAAACTAATATTTTAATTGATCGTTCTCACTTATTTTGCGAGATCAGGATTAGAAATCTCAACATTTTTACGGCGATTTTCTTTTCGTCCTACTTTTTTTATTAGCTTTGAAATAACATTATCAAACAGTGTACGTGGTGATAATTATCTCTTCGTAAAAATGTTGAAATAAAATATAAAAGAAGCACGGCAATGTCTCGCGTCATGACGCATCGCTTGTCTTATCGCTGAGATACTATCGTGTCTCCTGAAGATGGAAGGACACAAGATAAGTGTGAAATAGTTGAGAGTGTAGTGTGCGCTTAATTGGATTTAATTTTTTAGGAATTTTTTCTACCAGAAGCATACAATTACATGAACACTCTCAGTGTGTCGGTCACAGGATGCGTTTCAGCGAACCTCCATTACTCCAGTTTTCCGGAGGCGAGTAATATCGAGGAAGTAATAGTTCAAAATATCAGTGGCAACTTGAATTTTGACGTCTTCTTATCGTCAAGTCATATGAAACTGTTGAAACTTTCGAACATTGGTCGGATACCGATGATAGCGAGCCACACATTCACGAATTTGAAAGCTATTGATACGCTTACGATCGAGGATGCGTTCATCGAAACTCTTGAGGAAGAGTTTGCCTATATCAATATCTCGCATTTCATCATGAGGAACGTTACGATTGAGCGGGTATACTGCCTAAACGTTTCCGAGAAGGGCACGAAGTTGCGCATAGTGAACAGTAAGCTGCATAATGTCATGGAAACCTTGAATTTCGCCAATTTCTTAAACATCGAGATCATTGGCTCCAAGTTCGAAATGCAGAAACCGGGGCTAATGTCCATCCAAGGCGATGTCGCCATCGTGAAAAACAACATTTTTTCGAATGTGAGCATGAACTTGGTAACCACGACTGCCATCGTGATAAACGGCATTTGCGCGGATGGCAAGAGCACTCTAAGGCTCAGTTCGAGGAGCATCGATAGCACAGATAACAGACTACCGAATGAAATAGCTTATCCAGGAAACGATCAGCGTGGAGAACCTCTCACGGAATTTCTCACGATTCGAAACAATACGGTTTGCAAAGCAGGCAACTGCAAATGTTCAATAAGTAGCGGACAGGCTTCGTGTCTTATCCACGTCTATACAATATACGTTTTCTTGTTAACAGAGTTCATATTTATACGCTATCTTTGATGCCTTCACTATGTTGTAATACCAACATATGATCTTATAATCTGAGTCTGACTATATAAAACTGGTTCGTGAAAAGTCAATCTCGATTCAATATTGTGATCAAAATATAAAATAACTTTAATAATATAAACAGCATTTAGATATTTTTGAACATTAAATCATATACTGTAGAGACACTGAATAACTTACAATTAGTGATAAAATGCAGTTGTTTGTTAAACGAAAAACTCGAATTCATTTTTGGATTCTACGATTCCACATGTGATACAAAGAATTTTATATAGAGAAATATAAAGAAAAACAAAAATAAATTTGATAATAACACTGGATAAATAATGATATTTACATTTTCTGTGAAAAACGAAAAATCAAATAATAAGTATTACGTTATGATGTTCCAATCACTTGGTTTTCCTTTATGAGCTATAGAGGAAAACATTTTTATCTTCCATTTAATCCTCAATCTATTCTTTGTTTAATATTAGTTATATATGTAAAAGGAACCTACTACTTTGAAAATAGCTAAATTTAATTAAGTAAATATTCAAATTTTTATAGGCCTAGTCCGGTTTCTTTTTGATTGATTTGTATATTCTTATTCTTTCAAAAATATAATTACTGCTCATTTAATTACAATTGTAAGAAGGAAAAGAGTAAGTAAAGAGAATAGATCTATGTTAAAACATGAAATGTATATATGAGTTAGGAAATCACAAAGCACCTTTATTTCATTTAAAAATTTTAAACAAAATCTTTCTAATATACTTTAATATACAAATTAACAAAACTTATTCAAACTACTTAAAGCTCTGTTTACAAAAAGCGATATTAACACAAAAATCCGTATTGCTGTATTATTAGGAATATACACAATCGTTAATAATTGTACACACTTTTTCATCGTCCAAGTTATAAATAAATTATAAATATCAATTACATCTGATGCTTAAATATCTTCATTGGTCCAAACTCCAGATGCTTCAATATGTAAAGCAATTCCAGTTTTATGTAATTCCAGCGCTTCTTTCAGATTATTAATTTCTTCCAACATATGCCTATTGTTTTCTTCCAAACGACAAATAGTTTGTTTGTATGAAATTAGCTCCTTCTCATGCATTTTTTGTAATAATTTATCTCTTGGTGTAAAAGAACCTATACCGGCAAAAAAATCATTGTACATTATCTCGAATTTTATCACATAGTATATGATTATGATCATATTCACCTCTATTAGCACAATTCATCGACGATATATTCGCTAAATATTAATATTGAAGATATGTTAGACCAATATTGCGTTAATAAATTGTACTATTAGAGACGGTATGCATTAAGCACCAAACATGTTCTATGTAACATGTATACAAAGTGTTTTCTATAACTATATAACAAGTTGAATGCTAATCCCTGGCTACTAAGCAATTCGCTATGCAACAAAGTTGAACTGGTTGCATTCATCTTCGTATAAAAACAATTTTATTTGAGAATAATGAAGCCATTCATTAACTAATTAAAATTCAGATAGACTCTGTATATTATAATATTGTATATATTACGTAAATACAGAACAAAAAAAACATAAAGTCGCACATTAAAAAAAAATTAATAACAAACACGTGATATTTACTAACCAGCAGACTTTTGTAACTGCTCTTGGAGCTTCTGACTACTCTGCGTGATTCTTCTTATTTCATGCTCGTGTTGAGTTTCTTTAAACTGAACTTGTTTCTTTAGTTTTCGTATCTGTATATCAGATATTATATTTTAATTTTTGTAAATTATTCAAATCAATCAATACCAGTTTTATTTTAAACAAATCGTACCTCGTCTCTTTCCTTCTTCAGATTACGTGATGCATCCTCACATTTAACATTTAATCTTCTTTCTCTTTCCTCTGCTTTACATATCATATCTTCTTTCTTTTGTATATCTTCCTTTAGACGCTTTACATGATTCTACAAATAAATTTATAATTGAACACTACAATTTAAAATTATATAATAAGTAGTATATTTAATTTTCACATACTTACCAATCATTTTACTGTGCAGCGTGAAATAATATAAAATGTCTCAGTACTTATTCATGTTTTAAGTAAAAGCAAACTTACCTTAAGATTAACATTATCATTAACAGTTTTATGATTTAAATCAATCAATTGATCGTGCAATCGCATTAAGTATCTATGTTTATGTATCATTTTCCAAGCAGCATTTATTACTTGTACAGATAGGTCTTTCAATGATTCTAAGGTTTGCAAATCATTATTTATGGTTACCGATGAGATACCGAATGATTCAAATTCCTATAGATTTAGACATCAATTAATATCAAACATACGCATATTTTAATAAGATTATTGGCTATGTCTATAATCTCATTACTTCATTCAGTGTATTCAAAGACTGATGTAAATTATCTTGTTGACAGAATGTAGTTTCTTCATTAATACAGTTGTTTCGTATAGCAAACATACTTCTCAGATCTCTCTTTAGATAATTACCAGTGGAAATTGCACTCATATTTATCTGCACACATATTTTTGAATTATTTATGTTGTAAATAAAAATAAAATTTAACATTTTTGTATAAAAATTGTATATCTTTTACAAAGTATATATAAAATATAGTCATTTTGTGAAAGACAGCATATTTTTTACTAAAATGATAGACTCTTTCAAATAAAATTTAGTAATTACTTATATTCTCTTAATTATTAGAATTTTTATCAAAAGAAGGATACACCAAAAAATTAAATTATATGAATTTCTCTAAATAATATTTTACAATGACGATAAATGATATATATTTGTTGAAAGATTAATATTTGCATTTATTTTTGCGCTTAATTTATATCAATCAAATAAGATGTTTAATAATTATATACATATATACAATAATTATCTTAATTAAGGAGATTGATCTCTTCCCTGTATTCCTAACCTCAATTATTCCTTTGTAAATGTATATATCTCTTTCCCAGATATTTCATCTTAGATTAATCTCCTAACCACTCTTTTTTAATCATATTATTACTTACTATATTGTTCTTATATATTATAACGTCCTTTTTATTTCATTGCACGGATATAACTTTGTTACTCTCTCCGATCCTCCTACACCTACACAACAATCCCCTACGATGGCTAACCGAAATGTCTGAAATCTAAACTTTATACTTTACCCTCGCCGGTGGCTCCCGCGCATGTCCACATTCTAGATTCCCCTCTCTCTTTTACTTATTCTTATTTCCAAACAGATATATCGAATATGTATTCTCATAATTTTGTGATCAAAGAAGATACATGAATGATGATCATTTTTGAAAAAGGATGTGTAAAATTTTTGACTAAAGCTAAGTTTTTTAATAGATTATTAATTATTTAAAAGTTAATGACAATTTAAAAAATGTTATTAACTTACCCTTATAGAAATTTAGTTAACACTAATACTGGTCAATTATAAGTCACTTATTTTCAGTATTAAAAACACTAATAATAACATTTTCATTACTCAAAATATAAATGATTAATTAGCCAGTGCTGATATATATCATTTCTATACAAGTGGATAAAGATGTTATCTCTGATATTATCTCTGATTTCTAATTAGAAGATTTAGCTTTCTATTTGAATTAATTATTTTCTAGAATAATTTATAATAATTATAAATAGAATTCTATCCTGTAAAATCTCTAACGCGAATTATATGATGATCGTCTAAAGTAGGATTTATAGAAGAAAGATAAATGAATTATATGTATTCGTGATTTATTGATCACAATACGTGCACCCCATTACAATTGACGCGCGCGTCTATTTATCATATACATTATCAAAATTACAAATTGAATTTACATATTTATAGCGTGTTATATTGTGTTATTAATACCATTTACAATCTCTAACAATTACTATCACAATCTTTTTATTGCACGTCTTATTATATCAATAAACATATTTTTCTTTCCGCTAAAAGACCTCTCGCATTCATTCCTAAAGATGATTCAAGACTGATTTGAACACGCTACATTTTCAATTTATAAACTTTGAAATTAAAAATTCTCCGTTCTTTAAATCATGAAGGCTATTTTTCCTAAGCCTTAATCAAAGAAATGATTTTCAAAATCAATTATTTTGCTCATTCCATAAATTTTCTTCGCAATTGGAATTTGGCATTATGATAATAATCACTTTTAAATAATTCAATTTCATTTGAACTATGAAATTAATTTACTATTCAATTTCTTTTTAACGTAATATTATATTTTTTAAACTTGCTTGCACATATTAAACACATGTAAAACGCTAGTACTTATTAAAATACATTATAAAAGCTAATATTTCAAACAATTAAATAATTTACATACACACACACATAAAGAAAAACGTGATCTGCACCTCTTTGAATATTCCTTCTCATAATTACATCTCTTTATAAGAGTTTATATATCACATAATTGTAATTTATTAAATTTCGTTTGATCATGTTTCATGAAAATACGTTAATTTATTAACGTTGAAAATAATTGACCTTTATTAAATCTATGATAATTGTAATATTCAGAAATTGATAGAGAAATGAATCTTTTACATCAATTTAATTGCTATTTAAATGTGGGAAACTATGTAATCGCAGAAAAGTGAATCTTAAACTCGTGGCAAGGAATGCGATTAAAATTCGCTCGTACATTTCATTTACTAAGAAAAGTTAAGATTTTAAAAAGAAAGTATGCGTGTCATTTTTAAATTACCCGCATTTAATTATAAAAATGCACCATACTTTTTCAATACTTAAACACGAGCTTGTTATCGAACTGTTGTTTAATCATTTCCATGCCGTGAAGCGGGTAAACTCTAAATCGCGAATAGGAGATATCTTAATACTTCATTTAAATTGAAAGAAGACTGATGTGAGTCAATAACAATTTCCTTGAGACGTGAATAAACGAAATTAAATTTGCCGATTAACTTGGCGTCTATTTGAAAACAGAGATATTTAAACTACATTTGTACACATGTGTGTACAAAACATATGTATTACCTCTTCCTGCTTAGTTACTTTATAGTAAAGCAGGGACCGTATATCCGGCGATTGTTCGTTGAACTAATTTCTCGTGCGAAACGGCTGCTCGATTAGACATTAGACAATGAAACGATTGATCCGGATGATGTTATACAATTTTTTTTTTTCTTAATAGACAGAATAGTCTCGAACATAAATCAGGACTTGTTTGCGATATTTAGGCACACATCTACGAAGAAAGCAGGAGGATACACATAGATGTTCCTCAATAAAGCGTTCTTCGTCGTAAACGACGAATAAGGCTTCTATGGTATCGTTCTGCTTCTTTTCTTATAGGGCGTTTATATATACAGAAGATCCCAGAGAACTCATTGCATCGACAACGAGCTGGGACTTCTGGATTGATCTGTGACTTCCTCTTCGCAGATGAGGCTTATAGCTCGCTTTCGTCCCTTCATGTTCCACAGCACATAGGAATGTTTGGTGCCGGATACTCTACGCGCTTGGCTAAAAATCACCAATAAACGTATTGTATGAGATATAAAATTATTTACTATACATGAAAAACGAATATTTACAAAATTATATGTATATAAAAATTGTTTTTCAATAAAATTTTTCTTTTAATATCATACTTTTCCATAATCAAGCTTTAAATTAAAATTCTATATATGAACATGTTATTTGAACTTAAGTAAGATAAAAAATTTGTTTTTTATTTTTTCTTTCATGAAAAATTTACATTGCAAGAACCAATTTTTTTTTGAACGATTATAATTCAAGAACTTTTAAAACATTTTGATAGTTAAAGCAACAATTAATTTTAAACAGACGGAAGAATTAAACTGATAAAAGTATTAAACAGATGAAAAAAACATAAAAGATTGTAAATCTAGAAGAAACTAAATTACTTGATGTACTTACGTTTGATACCAATCGTAGTTTGTGACGTACGTTTCATCAAAGCAGAATTTTTCGTATAAATCTATTACAGAATAGTTGATAAAAGACGGATCTCTTTTAGACGGATCATCCGTCAGAGATCTTATCCAATTGTTGAAGGAAAGCAACGCCATACTTTGATTCTTATGAGCGTAAATGCTAAGGTTAGCCAAAGGTGGAAGAGTACAGATAGTGATGGCTGTATTTGAAAGATGAAATTTAGACCGGAGGACTTGCAAGAGTTCCGTCATATCGTATACCATTTCCTCGCAAGTGGCGTTCTGAAGAAAATCGAATATTTAATGAAAATCTGATTTTGTTGTATTTTACAAATACAAACATAATAATGAATTTCAATTTATCAAAGGCTTTCTATATCCCCCCCTATGTTGTCATTTTTTTCAGAGATTTGTCCTAGAGTAAGCATCACACATTAGATAATATTTACATTCAATTTACTTCTTGATACGTTTAGCTGCGTGCAATCTGTATATACGAGGAGAGCAAAGTCAAATTAACTTACGTTATAAACATCAGCCGAACCAAGTAAAATCACGACACGATTAGAAATGGTATTAATATTTCTCAAAGCCCGAGTACAGTCGCTAATAGTCTGTCCGGAGATACACAATCCACAATGTAATGCTAAGCTATCTGCAAAGTAATAATGAAATACAAAATTTACAGCTTTTATTTTAATTTATAACATTTATTTTCTGTCTTGAAAGTTATTTTAATATATTTATTCCATATTTTTTTAACTACTTTTTGATAACAATAATTTAAGAAATGATGTAATTTTAAATAATTTAAGAAATAATGTAATTTTCTTCTCTCTAAGTAGAAAAAGAATTATAACAAAACCAACTCTTAGATTTTAATACAAACGGGACTTGCAAGAAACTTTGTAAAGAAACTATTTATTATACCCTTATATCTCCAAATAGGAAGATGTAAATTTCGTATCGCAAGCTGTAGAAAGAAATCGTCGCCGAGTAATTGTTGCCCGTTTGCAATAGGTTCATATATGCTGTCCTGTTATAATTAACATAAAAAGCATTAAATACCTTGCGATACTTTTCAAAAAATTTTACTTGACGCACAATAAGTTTAACAGTACACTCACATGTTTTTTCACTTGATTTGTTTCTATTACTATCGGATGATGATTTTCTTCTTCTGAATGTAAAAAATCTTTTTTATAAACGCCATCTAAAACAAATTAAACTTATTTATTAAAAAAAATATCTTTTTCGTAAAACACACGATCGCTAGCTCTGATATTATTCCAAACAACTTTATTTACAATGAAATTAAAAAATCCAAAACTTAAATTATAAAATATGGAGTTAAATAAAATTATAAAATAAAAAATTGTTATAAATAAGAAATAACAATAAATCAGATAAAATCTTAAAATTGTATAATCTATAAGAAAATTCCTGAAAGCACAAATAAAAACTAAATTGAACAAAATTTCGTAAATTGTAAAATGTTATTATCTCTACAAATTTAAAACTGAATATCTTACTGGTTCCAAATAAATTTAAATTACGACGTTGAGCAAAATTTTGATTCCGTCTATTGGTTCGATTGGAATTAAAAATTAATCTGTTCCTTTCTCTACGGTTATCGTTGTCGTGTCTAAGATTGCCATTTCGCATAAACTGTTTATAGTATTTGTTCTAAAATAAAACGTTATTATTTCTTGACTTTTCAGTCCATATAATTATTATTGCGTATTTATGTAAAATACGAATTACATATAAACGTACTCTCGTCTTTGAATAATCCATTTTTTGCTTGCGTATAAGTCTGTCGATATGAGATATCTTAGAATCATTTATTCTTAACGTTTGTTCACCAAAATCGTTCCAACTTGTCTCCAAACCATCTATAGTTTGTAAAAATGCACGGAGACTCGAAAATCCTAATCTGCGATACGGAATATATTCTCCGACGAGAATTTGAAATTCATCTGTAAAAGCAATCTTTTTTTATTCTTAAATTTATAATCTTGTACGGTATAAAATTTTTAATCTGATATATTCTTATAAATTAATATTTTATCAGATTTAAATAATAAAATCATTTTATTATTACAGTAATTTTATAATATTTTATTTTAATGTAATTTTCATTTCAATTTCTTAAATTAATCTTAAAGAAATCAGCTTGTGAACTAATTTATTTGAGAAGAGATATATTCTACAAATTTTATTTAAACAAATAGGAGTAATCAGTCATACTTATATTAGCACAAAGCGTTTATTCATCAATCTAAGATTTTTTTTAATTGAGAAGAGAGGGAGAGAGAGAGAATATTTAATTTATTTATATGTGTGTAAAGAAAATAATAATATACATTTAATATAAATAAAGAAAATATTAAAATATGTTTAATATTTTTTACTTATATACAAATATTTATTAACAATATATAAATTAAAATAATAATTAAATCAAAAAAATAATAATACTCTTACCATTTAGATCTGTAATTGGTACACCGCCTTTCTTCGAAATTATGCATGATTTAATCAATGCTATCGTTTCTTCCATTTTTATGTCTGACTATTAACTTTCATATCTAATTATTAAAGAGATGATTTTTTAATATAAACTCTTACTTACTTTTCAAAGAAACTTATAGATTTTATGTATACACGAGTGAGTAATTTAATTACAATTTTTCACTTTATATCTTATAGAAAAATCTAACTCTTGTAGAGGTTCTGCAGACCTGCTGCTGTGAATATTAATTCAGACATTACGGTGATGTTCGCACTCACGAACGGTGTACCGAACAATGAGCGTCGATTCATCACACGACGGTACGACTTACCCCCAATACCCCCATTCGTATACCTTACCAATGTTCTGGAAAATTCCGTCAATTCGTAAGCTTGGCTCACAACGCGGTATGATCTATAGAAAAAAAATACTAATACAAGAAGAATGTATACACACAACGTTTGAATGAAAGTAATGTGGAATTCTTCCACTGGTACTGTTCGTTATGATGACGGTTATAATAATATCCTAAGAACCTTGAAAATCTTGTCTAAGCATTTATGAAATTTCAGACACTTTTGATAATAATTTTCATATAATTGAATTTACATAATTTTATTTTCTATATGAAAATATTAATTGCATTATAAAGTTTGTTGTGAACAGATAATTGATATATTGATTTGTAGATTTATACATCTATGTATATTATGTGTGTGGAAATGATTTAACGTAAATATTCTGCAATGGAATTATCATATATTAACATATCTCCATTCACAAGTTCTTAACCGCATTAATTACAGATTCGATCATTTGGATCCGAAACAAAAATTTTTGGATAATTGTATAATTTGTACGATTGATATTATAAAGTGCTAAATTAAAGATAAAAAGGCTTTGAATTTTTCTTTATCGATTACCGGAAAACATTCACTTTTATTCTGTACTTCAAACAGAACGTTTTAGACCAGTTTAGTTTTCATAGCTGTGGTTGAGGATTAAATATGATTTATAAGAATGTTTATTGTTGATTTATATGCATATTTTAAAAAGATCTATAACAGTATCGGCGACTTTTCCCTGTCATATATAATACTCATAGAATATATTCATAATGCAGTGAATATATACTTATATATATATGTTAAATTTTTCTTATGATTTATATAAAAAGAACAACATTTTTGCATGCAAATGTAATCACTTAAACAAAGATTAAAAAGATTGTACATTATCAAATTTACAAGGAGTATATTCACAGATAATGAAATGATATATGTATAATGTAATATTAAAACTATAACTGGAGTTTATTTTTTGGACAAATCGCTCCAGATGCCAATACTTACAAGGCGTCAGTCTCTCGACAAAGTTCTGGAGAGTTTTGACGGGTCACTAACTCCGAAAATATTTATGTCGTCCCAAACTATTCTTACACCCGCGACAAGGATATTTTTGGCTAATGTTGGGTAACTCCCGTATACGTTTTGTTGCTTTCCTCTTAATTACGGCTATTCGCTGGAATCCAAAAATATCGTTTTGCAAATTGTAAAAATGTCTTTGTGATTTCTTTTAACGTCATCAATGAAATTTTCGCCAAGTAATCATACAAAAGTAATCCATAAAAGATTCCAATATAATTTCATATTTTTAATGTTTATTGACTTCTTTTATTAATTAAATGTCGAATGCAAAATATTTTCTTTTTATTGAGAATTATTCATTGCTTCCGGAAATTATTTATTAACTCATTTATATTTAAGAAATTTTTTTATCAATATTATTAATTCCCTTGTTTAGGAGAAAGTTTATAAAGCTATTTCAATGGAAAATGTGTATATTTCTTAAGAAATGAAAAAAAATCTCACTCACGTATTTAATCTTAAAATGCTACTCACATTTTTCTTACATTAACTCATTTGTAAGTAAAATTTCATATATCCTATACATCACCTATACATAATTAAGAATTTTTTTACACTCTTTTATATCTATTTTATAGATTAAGATGTAATAGAATAATTAAAGTAACAATATTTTCATATAGAAAAATGACTTTAATCTTAAACAATTTTATTAAATGTCATTATAAGTTATTAAAATTTTAATAACGACTGTACTAAACTTAAATTAGCACTTAGGTGGAAATTTATCTACAGTAAATAGGAAACCTACAGTAGAATTCCAGAGTTAAATGAAATTATATAGAAAATTTAATTTTTTATCATTTTATGCCTTTGATTCTTAAGTTTAATATAAAAAAATATACGAATATACGTTAAAACAAATAGAGAAATTAAGAGAATACGAAAATATAGTATTATGTCTTTCATTTTTATCAAGGACTTGAAACGCTTATTATGTAAGCGTTTGCATTGCTTGACAATCTTCCGTAAACTGACGTTCCTCTATTCTTCTTGCATCAAGGCTTCTGATACATCGGTTCATCTTCACGGTGGGTGGTGGTGGAGTGCGCACTTGTTACGGAAGGACCCTCGAGATATCAAAGTTCCCAAGGAGTCTAAAGGGTCGCGCGCCGTAGGGGGTCAACAGATGTTGCACCGAAGTTGCGAGAGCTTCACGTGTCATTGTATTGCAATATACGTTACCTCAACTATCTGCATATTTCGTACAGTATTAGAATACTGCAGGCGCTATGAGGAACTCGGTTACGGTAAGTCAAATAAACTATGAGAACGATGTCAGTGATATTTATGCCTTTGGGCGATGAATTGCAAATTTCGTTATCTATCATTGCTTTTGATTTATCAAATAATAATCCAGAAAATATTTTTTTATCTTGATATTCTGATTTAACAAAGGTGCTAAATTTAATTATCTGTATTTAATTGATATTAAAACTGCTGTGATTAATTTAAAAAAAAAAGCAAGAATGGATTTTGAATATCTTTGATATTCAAATTTCTCGTTTCTATTTTCAATCGCATGGATAAAAATTGGTAATATAATTAAAAGCTATAAAACTTTCTACAATTCATAGATTTTAACGATTCGGTTACAAAAAGTCTTTTAATTTATTTTCAGTTTTGGTAGAATTGCTTTAGGAGATTCACGTCTATTGGTAGAAATGTAACAAATATAAAGAATCCATATTGCACGACAGAATTCCCTTAAGCCAGATATCCTCTCATCAGTTGTTCCATTCAATGGATTAAAGTAGTAATTACAACGTTTGCTATTGTACTTTACGGAAGCGGACGTATATTGCGGAGACAGGAGACACCTCGTGTCGCATCGTTCGTGTCTCGATGCTTTAAGAGGGAGAGCATCTGGAAAACGCTTTCCGGCGTATTAAACGCACAGTGAAAGCTTCCGCGCGTGATTACTTGGCCAGTGGGGATACAAGGAGAGAGCGCTTTGAAATTCGACGCGGATCTGCACCGGGAAATGTATGCGTGTTAAAGAAACAGCCGTGCGAACAAATAGTCCATGAACAACCAACCGATGTCTGGCGATGTCTGGCGATGTTGTGTGACAAACGACCGATCTGAAGGAAGATAAACTCGAATTTGCTGGAAATTTAGTTTATGCGAATGACTAAATACCGCAGATGCATGGTTCATAAGCTCTACTAATTTATTTACATGACTGCTTATCTCTGTACCAGTAATGTTTCTCTAATTATTACATTTTGTTAAATTTAATTTATTAATTATTTTATTATATACTATATTAAATATTATATTAATTATATTATTTATTAAGTATTCTATTAACGTTATTGTTTTTGCTTACACTTTTAATATCATACTTATTTTTCCTGTGATTATATAACTGTCTAATTTTTAGCGCAAAAAGAATACAGAGTTACAGTTGTATCTTCAATATATTGATCGCGATTATACGATGTAATATTAATTAGTCTTCACTACTGAGAAGACTAATTAATATGTGATCAGCTAGTTGAAAAGCTGTCGCCAGTCTCTGTGAGAAAAAGAGCAGAAGCTGTGGCGTTAAGAACCCTTTCATCTGCATTGTAATTATCTCTGCGCTTCTTTTGTATGCGCCTTCCAGCGAAGCTGCGAAAGCTCGGGATAATGAAGCGCGCGGTTTTATGTGAACTGCGGGCTGTGCTTTACGACGTGACTTTTAAGGAAGACACGGTATTGTAGGATCCTTCAGAAGCGCCGAGCGACGTCGGTATCGGGTGACGATCTATCGTGGCAAAACATCGACGATATATGAGAGTGCTTTACGGGATATGGGAAAAGCAAAGAAAGAAAGAAAAAGAGAGATAGATAGATAGAGAGATAGAGAGAGAGAGAGAGAGAGAGAGGAATCCCCATAAAAATCTCCAATTCTAAATTTGCCGTTAATAGCGCAGCGTGACGAATGAACGCAGATGCGTTCGACGTGCCTCGTGGGACGTGCCTTGTTTTGAAAACGTGCCGATACTCCAGCAAAGTCTCGTACTGCAACGGCATCCGATGAACTTTCGGATTTACTGTAGCCGTAGGGTATGTCCGGTCTCTCTCTGCGATCCCTCCGCTCCGATTTCCCGTGTCATGGCTAGCGAGCATCTCTCCGTGAACATCTCATAAATCGCCGACAATTTCAGCTGTCTTCGGTAACACGACAATTCTCGGTGATCCAGTCAAAGAACGTATATCTTATGCCGTTTCTACCAATGTATTATAAATTACTTTAATCTTGGTTTAACTTACTTTTGATCTTTTTTTTAGTTCTAAGAATTAGAAAAGGATAAAAAGTAAATTAAATCGAAATTAAAGTTAATTTATATTGGTAGAAATGGATATTTTAGGATCATACAAATGAAAGTGACGCGAACACTTTTAGCGTGAAGTAAAAACAGAAAGATTTGCTTTTCGACGCAATCTAAAAGTCCACATTTATTCATACAATTAATTTCAATGCAATTTTTATTTTACAAATTATTGACTATTTAAAAGAAAAATAACTTGTGCCCGTTTCCACCAATGTATTTTTAATTTCAATTTCACTTGATCTTCATCTTTTTTTAATTCTTGAAACTAAAAAAAAGTAAGTTGTGAACCGAGATTAAAATTAATTTACATTGGTAGAAACGGCATTAATCATATAAGATAAATGAATGATAAGCTGTCATTTATTTTTGTCATCAAAGACGATACAATATGAAATTAAAATTGTCGTATAATTTTTTTTCTTACTATGATATAATAATGTCACCATTTTTATATATTCACAAAATCAGAACCATTGTATAACTATAACTATTGACAATTTATCGTGATTTACAGAATATTGGAAATATGTACATTCATGTTGCCCAGAAATTTGTACATAACAAGGATTTACGATGTTCAACGTAAATATCTATCGCAGTTTTTCGCGTCGCGTTAGAAAGAGAGTTTTTACGATACTCAAGGCACTCGAGATTTCCGTTTAGGTAAGAATGTGGAGGAAGTGACACTTGGAGTGGAAACGATGGCGCGACAGCTGACATTTTATTTCGTTTTCCTCGGATAGTGGAGCCCAAAGTAGCATCGTATCGTAAAAATGTAGTTGTAGTCACTCTAACAAGCTGCTTGGCGCCTTTCCGATATGCATTTTCAATAATTTTAACGATATATTCGCGCGCGAAGTGAGAGATTTATTACCTTCTTAAAATCAATTATAGAAAATTATTATCAGAATTTGATTTACATGACAATGACCAAAGTTTAGACTTCATCAGCAGATGAGTTCAGAGATGTGTAAATCAGTTAAACGTTTGCAAACACCAATATCCATCATTAATCACATATGACGGTCACGTAACGGCTAAAGCGTAGCGTTAAAATATGTGGTCCTTAATAACGCGGTGATGGTTAGCTAGCTGAGTAATTATTCGCACTGTCTGATAAATGACTTTCAGCTGACGAAAGCTCGTTAAAGAGAATACGAAGAAGTGCTCTGAAAATCTGGTGCAAGCGCGAAAGCGTAAAAAATGAGCAAGAAAGAAATCACACTTTTCTGCTTGTTTTTCTTTATTGCTTCATAAGTCACATATTTACACTATCACGGTATCGACAAAGCTTTTTTATCTATACTATGTGATAAATACGCTCGTTTGCAGGCACATGAAAAATTCGGCGATTTGTTCCGAAGAAATTCTTGAGCATATCGAGTGACAAATGTCGCGCATGAAATTTTCATACGGCGGAAAGGTTTTTCGTTACAACAGGAACTGAGCTCATAATTTTAAGCTTGAAATGCAAAACGATGCAAAAATAGATAAACAGTCTTCACTATTGTAATTAGAAAAAAATCTCTATATCAATAATATGTTACAGTTTCAAAGAAATAAAAGCGAAAGGAATTAATGTTTGAAGTATTTACTATTTCTGGCAAGTACAGGAAATTTTATTTCCTTATCATAGAAAAAGCATGGAAAGTAGAAGACAAAATATGAAAAATATTTTTGACACTCTCGTTGTTTTGCATTTTACATTTATTAAAATCGCAATACCGCTTAAAGTGGACAAATTAAAAACAAAGAAAAAAAAGAAACATTTTCTTTAGAAAATCTTATTATAAGCATTAATAGGATTCACTTCATAAATATTTAAAATTAAAATAATCGTAAAAAAGTTGCAACAAATAATTGCCGCGTAATAAATTTTTACTCTGCTACGAAAATGTTTACCTCACTGTGCTACAATATTTCAAGTTACGCTCGCGCGCAGAGAGGCTAAGATTATTCTTTTAAAATATTTTCCTCTAGTATAGATAAAATATTTGACTACTTCCGATATTTCGCATAGATTTATCGGTAATAATTTATCGGAAATCTATACTATGTTTGTGTGCTTTCACTGAATTTCCTGGACTCATTAATCCCAATACGTAATTCTCGTTTCGATAAAAAAAAGAAATAAGTCCGTTCGGCTGAATACCGATTAGAATTTATTGTTGTTTCAAAAATCACGCATTTTTGCTGTGAGGATTCTTTAGGATTTTCTTCTTTTCTTTTTAATTTTATGATTAGCTGTTATTTTAATTTTAATTTTATGATTAGCTTATTGACCAATCCATGACGATATAATTATCATTCGTCTTCATTCATTTATCCATGAATCATGAAAATTACACTATCAACGATTTTTTTAAGTACTTTGCGCAATACGATAGGATTATTCTAAGTAAGAGGCAGTCAGATCTTTGGCTGTCTGTTGTGCATTCATTTGAACCATTAAATGGCATACATCACTTCTATAAGAGCTAAGGAAGGAGACTGATTCGAAAGGATCAGTATCAAGTCTCAGTACCATACAACTTCAGTGATGCGACGAATAATGACTTTCAGACGACGACTGCAACGGTCCATTAATGCTTTGCACGATCATACTGAGGCAGTCCAAACTGCTTCCGTTGTTTTGCGAGGACAATACCTCGGCTGACTCGAAACCTGAAACACAAAAATACAAATGATATTAGAGTAACGCTTCCTCCAAAAAAATCATGCATTGACTTTGCGTCTATTATCTGTACAACGTCGCCTTCATTTAATTTCATTTTGCCATATGCAGAACGCCAGAATACTCCTTTTCTAATAGGTCGAAATTCTCAGTGTAAGATTCAGACTTCATTTTCACGCCGCGTTTAGCACAAAAAGATCATTGCAATTCCAAGGCGACGAACAGAGTCTTGGAAACACGAAGGCAACGTGCACACTGTGTGCGAAGTACAAACTACGTTTAAGCGAACTTTAGGTGCTCTTTGACTGTTCTCCGTCTCCAGCGCAGTGTATATCTAGATACGGATGAATTGCGAGCGCTTCCCGAACGGGAGTCGAGGTCGGCTTCTTCTTTCCACTTTTCGTTGTCCTTCGCCGCGGAGAAAGCATTTGCATAAGTTATATACTGCAACGTTAAGGGCTTTGAAGCCGTTATTCTTGGCACCGGCGCGCACTTCCGTCTTTCTGTTTTAAATTCGACTAGTAGATTTTTTCACCTTCAGAAAATACACGAATATACACTAATGGTGATATAATTTAATTGTATAATTTAAGCAATACTAAAAATAAATGTTACTTAAAATTTAAGTTACTTAAAATTTAAACCTAATGCATACATAAGAAAACTAAAGAAGATTAATTATTTACACAGAAAGAAAAATTATTTTAAATACAATAATTAGATATTTAGATACGTAAATATTTAATATAACAACTATAACTATAATGATTATAGTGTAAATGAGTTACCGCGACAGATCATTGGATGTGTTGATGACTAATTAGTCACCCACACTCACCTGTAGTATTTCGGACATGTCGTTGGCACGAAAGTGTGGATAAAGATATAGCTGCTAAAAGTATAATCAAGAAAACAGGTTGCAAGAAACTAATAATATCAGTTGGAACGACGAATGCGCTGACATATATCGATAAATACGAAAGGAAGATAGGTAGCTTCAATTTTCTTTTTCTCTCATTTTTCATTCGCTTTTTAAAAAAGACGTGATAGTAATTGATTTTACAAATTGTTGGGTTGTTTGTTCAATCAATATTTCCTTAGTGAGATGCCGAAAAAATAATGCCTTTAACAACAAATAACTGAGAATAAACAATTTTTCGCGAAGCAATCTTCGCCAAAATCAATGAACAGATTTTTATTTAATTTCAAGTAGACGTCATTATAATGAAATTTTAATTGAAACTTATTTGTTAACACATGTAGCTCCAGAAATAAAAGAATTGTGAAGAAAAATGGGATCTAAACTTTTGCTAAAGAAAAATCGATTCCGCATTAAAAAATGATCGTGCAAATAAAGTTTGTGAAAATTATACTTACTTAAACCTTATATATGTATACGATTATATAGATATGTATATACGCTGTCATCGATGCTTAATTTCTCATAAATATTACGAAAACTTAGACTATCGGCGCTTCTAATCTCCATAAAATTAAAAACAACAATTAGATTCAAGGAGGCCATGAATATTCATGATTCTTAGGTACTAGTATAATGAGAAAATGCAAAGAAGATTTTGCATAGTTCTCGCTTAATATCTAATGGAAATATAAAATATTACATATTATGTAAGAATGATAACAGTGTCAATTATGGAAAATTAGTAATTTGACAGAATTGCATTAGTAATTTAATAATGGAGAGTTGAAATCTAAACTTTGTATATGTTAACTGTATTTAATTCGAATAAACAAGTGTGTTTGTTTTTTCTAAATAAGCGTTTTGACTTGTCGCATGATTTGAATGTCCCAAGAGAACTCTTTTCTTTTTCTGCCATTAAGTACCTATATACTGTCCCATAACAAAAGATTTTCCGAAAATCAGCGCAGAAATATTCCGTTACAAAATTACGTTATTCATGATTGTCTGGCAAAGCACAAACATTAAGATGCGCCGAATATTTATTTATAAATCACGGGTATGATACGCTGTCATACTTCTGCAGATGATATATCGCTTAGATTGCTTGCCAGATTCGTTTGGTACACCGCGCAATCACGACACCGAATAGATCTCGATGATGGCGTAAATTATTTACAGGACTGACAACTCTGTCAACCACAATGTAATTCTCGACGCGTATGTAACAGACAGATATCTCTGACGTACGATTGTTCCACTTACAATTAGAACGATGAAGAACGAAATGTACCATAATTAAGTTATGACTTTGAATATATTTAGGAAAATTAATTTTAGAAATATTTTATATTTAGAAAAATAAATTACTTACTTCTTGTGTATTCCAATAATCATATCCTTTAACTAAAATATAATATTTAGTCTAAGTGATAAAGATTTTTTTGGAGAATCAAAAAATGTTTAATTTCATTTATATAGAAACTGTTTCTGTTATACTATTATATTGTATAATATTTAATATTTAAATATTTATTAATAATGTCTAATTTCTTGTTGAACCAGTAAATGCCAAAAAGATACAAACATATATTCCTGTTAATTATTGAAAAAAGTTTGAATGAAGTAACGAAACGTAACAATTGAATTAATCTTCCTACAATATTAACGAATAAGCGAAATTGAATGAAGAGGTAGCAGGTATCCCCACATTCCTAAATTATTTCTTACGTTGCATCTCGCGCTCGTTCTATATCGTGCCGGGGCGTTTTAATCGACTGAGCAAACAGTTGGATTAAATCGTAATGCCTCGCAACATTCGGTAAGAACGAACAGAAATAACTAGTCAACGAAGAAACGTGTGCAAGAGATAGATTGGAGAACGGAAGCGCATCTATAAATATATATAGATGACCATAGAAAACGATGTACCTATGTCAAATCGGAAGAACTTGTCTAAATGACATTCTGCACACGGTACATAAATACAGAAGTTGAACATCGCATAGCGTGATTTACTGCATATATCGTTGCTGTATATATCTATGTATATGACAATTAGGAGATATGCAGCACTGTGTAAAACGTTTCAGTAATAAAGGGCTTTTCATCAAAGGAAAAAAATTTAAGCTTTACTGTAATATATATATATTCTCGCAAGGCTTGTTTCATAGCGAGAATCACACGAATTTGTATGAATTAAATGGTACTTTCCTTGAAATCGAGTACAAAGCTATGAGGCATCTATACTAATTAGTTCGCCAGTTCGACCGACTCGTCTCTGTATGTCATTAAAATAGGTTGCACTTTGCCTACGTAGAATAATTTCGGGTGCGAAGGCTTAATGTTCTCGATGGACTTTCTTTTGGTGAAAAAAAGAAGGAAAGAAAATTCCGGCGGAGTAATGTTGCGACGGGCGCACTTAAAGCCTCTTGTCCTCGAGAAGTTCGGAGTCACCGATGCGTTTCTCACTAATGAGGAGGAATCAAAGGTACGTTGTGCCGTTGGAGGAGGTCCGCGCGCATTCAGCAAATCGTCTAGGACACATCTTTGAAGATGGAAATGCAATTAAGTCGTCTCAATTTACTCGCTGTCCCAAGCATCCGGTGTCCTAAATGGATAACGACTTCTTCGGAAATACTTTCTTCGAACATAGGGTAGGTTTCGCTTATCGATCATTGTCGTCGAAGATATTAATATTCTAAGTTTTCACAATAAGTTTACAATTGCGTCGGGAGATATCCATACTTCTCACACATTGCGCTGATTTTTAAATATTGTATTGTGATGGTGTTATTCAATGGTCATTTAATTGAAAGTTATGACATGAGAATACTGTGGTCTTAAATATACGATTGATTTGTGAGAATTGTGGCTATTTCTTATATTAATTCAAAATATTACGTATTACGTGACGTCGTAACGCTTGTAATGTCAAATTTAAATACATTTATGGAAGCAGTAGAGTTTTGTGAATGTCATTGTCACGAGTCTCTCGTATAAACCAATCAGAATAATATTCACAAAATTATGCACATATTGTGAAACCGCGTCTGTCTCCCTTATTCATGAACCAAAATAGAGGTGATAATAGGTTCTTGATGCGCGAAATTGAATGCAATATTAAACGTGATGTATAATTTAGAAGCTGAATTATTTGCATTGCAAAATTCACTTGCGGAAATAAATTGTATAAGTAGCTCGTCAATTTTTAAGATCGGTGAACTCTAGCAAATTTTAACGAGTCTCGCTTAATTTCTAGCAATATTATATTCGATTAAATCAGTTTTACCTGTTTTTTGTACGATGTCCATTTCCACCAATATAGATTAACATTAATCTCGATTCAACTATTCTTCATTTATTTCTAATTGTTAGGACTAGAAAAAGATGAAAAGTAAGTTGAACCGAGATTAATCTACATTGGTAGAAACAAGCATTAATCAAATAAAAATGTTAAACAACCAAACTAAGGAACCATTTAAATAACGTAAAAAATTTTAATGAATTAGACCAAAAATTTTAATCAACATTTGTGAAATACTTTATATATACAATAATTTGCGTATTAAACGTCAGAATCTGCAAGTGCATAAATAATGTCATACCTTCGATTCGTCTATCGACGGCGAGTAGGGAAATTAACGGAGTTTCCGGATACATTAGCGGATTCTTGGTGCAGCGGAGTATGTACCTTGGCTGCAGTTCGTCCGCGCTTAAATTCGCGTTTCGTCGGACTGAGGACTCCGGCGACGATGCGTCATACTAATGTACCGTGGCAATATATGGCACTCCGGTGCCGGTGATTTGAATTTTCTTATCCTCCTGACGAAGGTCCGGATATTTTTCGAGATAACTTCTCGCACGTGCACATGCACTGCTGAAGATGTCGCGCTGAACTTCGGAGAAGAATGTTAGACAAATTAAACATGTTATTAAGAATGTATGGATCACATTTCAAAATATTACCAAAAATGTAATTTCATAGAAATGTAAAAATTTCATTGTTCCACTATTACGTTTGAATAAATGTTCTGTGTAAAATTTGAGAAAAATTTTCTTGTTAGTTTAAAAGAGTTGTTTAATTTTTTTGTTAGATTGATTTTTACGTAAAATCGTGTTTTGTAATTAAACATATTTACAAATTTGATGAAAAAGTAATATTAAGAAGAAATTTTAAACATACACTGATCAAACAATAATAAATATATGTAGAAAAGTTTATTTGGGTTTTCACTTATTCGTTAAAAATTATTGATTTAAGATTGCAGAAAAACATATTATTATATATAAATGAAATAACAGCTAAAGCTGTTAAAACTTTGAGCTGATATTGTTTGACTGATATTTTTAATTGATATTGATAAACTATGACATAATATTCCATTTTTCTGCAATATTCCGAATTTCTGCATTAATCCATATGAGAGACAAATTGTTATATTTTGTAGAAAAAAAGAATACTCATGAATCTAAATAAGATTAAAGTCGATAAATATATCCTATCAAATTACTATAAAAAATCCCGATAACCAGATCTTTTGTCTGCTAAAAGCTACTTAAAGAGAAAATTTGAGAACCCCTGTAATAAATTATAAAAAGTTTCTACTATTCACGATTAATAAAAATAGACATTAATATGTAACGCCTACAGTAATGTATAATAATATATCAAATTAATAAAATTATGAAATTTTTAGATAAAATTTCTCAATAACATTTAACCAGTAAACCTAGATAATGGAAATAAACGAAAATAAGAGACAGCTAATATCGTTAACGTATTATACACACAATATGTACCAAGAAGATATGAACGACCCTTAAGTTTTCGACGCTGCATATGTGCATTATATGAATTATTTATCGCTAAAAACATCCTTGAAACGATGTAACTTTCAAGAATAAACGCATTTCTTTGAATGTTGTAACGAATCGTTTGATCGTAGAATAAATTTTTGCCCTAAATTTCACATCATGAATCCAAATTAAACAACACATAAGGGAAACACATCAAAGATGCCGTCCCTTCTTTTGCAGTTTGTATTGTAACACTATATGAAAATGGCCATGCATTCGTATGAACCTGCCTGAATTCGTAATCGCGACGATCAAAAGAGCAATAATTTGCGGAGAATAAACAATTAACTTCTCACATGGTACGTTGAGAAAGTCCTAAGTCCATACGATAACGTAAACGGTACACGATCGCGTCAAACTACGTCCCGAATTTGAAGTAAGATTCAAATATATGTTGATGTATCTTGTGTTTTAAAGTTGTATTTTTAAATTTACACAAAAGTCAAAATACGCGATCAGAATCTTAAGCGATAGTGTTGCTTCGTGTCTGTATCGTTCAGCGAACTCTTACATTTTTATTGTAATTCCAGACTTTTCTTTTTAAAAAAAAATTAGATAATTAGAGAACTTTTTTATGCGTATTATAATTATAATGATAATGGAAATTATAACTTGAGCTTCCAGCCTCCAATCTCAGGATATAATTTTGCTCAGAGTTTAGTAAATACTTATACAGAATTAAAGAACATTTCTTTTAATATCTCCCTGATGTTAATTTCATTTCGAATATTGTTTAGTAATTGAGAATATAATATTCGAAATGAAAATAACATCAGGGGGATATTAAAAGAAATATTCTTTAATTCTGTATAAATATTTAATAATTAAATTCTGAGCAAAATTATACCTAGAAATTGGAGGCCGGAAGCTGAAGTCTCGCACGTGTGCAATACGCAACAGGATCAAACTATGTTGCTCAAACGCGCCCACACTCTCAAATATATTTCATCTACCATCCCTTCTCTCGTATCTCATTTTATCCCTCGCATCTCGTATACGCGAATTTCGTGAAGTTTTTCGGATCTGCGAGGGAAGACGGTTGTTTTCGAATAACGTCCATTAAATGGGACGTAACGGCGGCGCATCAATTAAAATAATCAGGCACCGCGCTAGCGAGACACGCTTCAGCGAGTAGTTTGGCAGCGTTGCTCTCCCTCCCCCCCCTCCTCACTCTCTCTCTCTCTTTCTTGCAATCCCGGTATAGATAGGATTATCGCATGTTTCTGCATGCGTATACGACACGGGATACGTTCTAGCGCAATCGTGAGTTATGAGCTCGCTCCACGATCGCATAACGAGAGAATTCGCCGCCACGCTTTTCCATCGCTTCATGATCCAACCTATGATCTTTCTTAGCATCCGGCCCAAAGAAATCTGGAATCATAAGGAAGAGGGAGAAGAAAAGGAGAAAATTGCAAGCGTCCACGTGATTTATTAGCGACGTGAACCGCAGAGTTGTGGACGTCGGAAGAAAATGTGCAGGTGTCCTTGCAGGTGCGGTCTCTAAGTAACGACACATTCTCTAAGTAACGAATGCATGCAAGGACACATTTGTCTTGACCAATGTAGATTTTAACATGTCGCTGTTTGTGTAATCGAGCTCATTCGCGTTTTACGCTCCCTCGACCGGCACGACGCGTGATGGGCGCGTAATCTCGCAACGTACGCGCCCGCGACTGGTCTTGTCTAATTAACGACTTTGTCTCATGGAAAGTTGGATTTAATAAAGCCGATGGAAATAAACGATAGATACAGCACAGAACAAAATATCACTTAGGATACAATCAATGCGATGCTACAAGTGTTCAAAGCGTTTTTTAATTGATCAATTTGTAAAATTCTTTCTTCTAATTAGTCAATCAAACGCTTCAAAGCACCTGTAGTAAAAATTTCGGATTCTGCAGCCTTAAATAAATGTAGATCACTTAAATACTTACAAAGAAAGTGCTACGATACAAATGGCCCTTCCTCCAATCTATAATTTTATTATTTAAACTTTGGATTTTTCGTAATACTCTTAATATCCATTATGATCTTTGAGAATTTTGAAATGTTTTATAATAAAATCTTTTTATTGTGAAAGTTTTTTTAAAGGTAAATTCGACCGTGTTTAATGTAAACAGATTTTTGAGAAATAATCTGTCAGGATTTTTTGTCGGTGTGTGTGTGTGATGACAGAAACATATTAACTAAAAATAAATTAATTATGAGTTTGAAATTAAAATTTATCTAAAAATACTAAAAAAGTGAATGATATTAATGCGTAGTAGCATAATAGCACTAATAAATGTATGTGATGCAGTCTCGTCTTAATCGCAACTTCTGTTGCAACATAAACATTATTATATAAGCATTTATTGTTTGTGACGCCACTTCAGTGTTTTCATTCTATCAACAATTATCGTATTTGGTCATTATGTTATTATAAGAATAAACAGGTATTTTAAACATTTTTCTATACCTCTATCACTATTTCGAAAAATATTAAATGTCAATACATGGTCAAAATTTAAAAACAAGAGAAAAATAAAAGGCATATACCACGAGCGCTTGATGTTGTACAGCGAAACTTCTTTCAAAGTCAATACATAAAATTACATTAAATTAATAAATAGAATAGAATAGAATAAAATAGAATATACTAACGAAATAGAATAAGAATAGAATATACTACTAGAATATACTACTACTTCTATACTAATAGAATATACTACGCTAATAGAATAGAATATACTTATAAAAAAATACACATTTTTTATTTTGATTTATATTACACATATTTAAAATCTCTCAAATCCGAAAGGAAAAGAAAGCACTTAAACTGGTCTTCTTATTAAAAATGTATTCATACTTTTGAGTTATATGCTTACATTAAATATATTTTCTTCTCTCATACGTAACAAATTCTCTCAGTTGTTTCATATTCTTTTTTGAGAGTGTCCCAACTTACGACATTAATAAAAGTAATATCAGCTACAAAAGAAATATGATAAAATACAGCCAATTGTGTGTGCGTGCGTGCGTGTGTGCGTGCGTGCGCGCGTGCGTGGCTTTGATGTACAAAAAAAGAGATCTGTATATCATATATAAAAAGAGTTTCTTGTGTGACGTGAACAAGAAGACACAAGGGATTACATGAGTGAATGCGAAATAAAACACATTAAATTTCAATAAAGTAACGCAAGATGTATTTCTTCCATACGCTTGTCAATAGTATTTATTAAAGCTAATTAATCGCGAGTTATTTTGATAGTCAACCGCGTCACAATTTTAACATTGCATTGTTATCGAGCTCGTTTTTGCCGACATTTCCCTCAAGCGATGAATACCGCAACACTCGGATTTCGTCTCGTGATTTATCAAGTGGACGTATGAATGATTACCATCGTGTCTCTCGCGTTGTCCTCTTGCAGAAACTTTCAGTAACCGATATACTGATTAACCCGCCGACTTTTGGATGTTTTGCGTTTGATGAACATTAAAAAGATTCAGTCATATCCATTTCATTATTTTTTTCTATGATTAAGAGGATATGTTAAAACTACAAAATTTTTACAGAACTTCCTTTTTTGATATTTTTTTAGGGATGTTTTTAAATCTTCTATTTTAAAAATATATTTCTCAAAAATATTTTGATGTTTAAAAAATTAACAAAATTATAATCACTTGATTAAAACAAATCAAACAATTCAAACAAAAATTATTATTTAAAAAGGTAAAAATCAAAGTGAAAAACAAAAAAAACAGTTTTTTTAGAGCACAAAAGAGAATACTTTGTAATTCTGAAATAGCTTAAATATAGATAAGTATGATGAAGAAACTTCTTAGAATATTAAAATATGTAAAACTTTTTTCACAAAATTGTATTTTTAAATTGCCACAATATTTTAGAAATTATCTAATCGACTTCAAACTCTACTAAAATATAACATAAATATTTTTTGTCTGTGATCAATTTGATTTAAAAGAATATTTTAATATTCAATCCAAACAATAATCATACTCATAGTAAGGAAGCACTTTAATCTCTTTTTTCTTAAAATAATTGCATGAATAACTGTATAAGATTGTACGTACTAGAACAAATTCTTTCCGCATAATGCTAATTATGTCATTGAATACTTTAAATGTTGACCCACTTATCACTTCCACTTTTACATGCGTAAAATTCCAACACGCGTAAAAGAGTGAGACACGCGTTCTCGGTTGACTAACAAGAACTTTATCACTTTACTGTAACCGAAATAGATACTGAGAAACTCGCCGAATCATTTCCATAACTAACTGTCAATCGTACATCAAATCCGTTGCTATAACTTCGTTGATAGGACTCTTCTCCTTGATTTGCAAATTGATGCTTCTTATGTTATAAACGCTATACTTCAAACGCTACGCTCCGGTTGGTCCACTAATGTTACGAATGCTGAAATAGCTACGTTAGTGGACCGATTGTAGCATTTGTAGCGCCATATGAATTTAAATTTTCGTTACATGAGACCGATGCCAATCTTAACCTATACAAGGGAAAATAAAAATCCAATTCTTGTATTGTATGAGGTTTTACTCACGATAAATATCAAACGCGGATTAGTGTAAATAAGTGTAAAAAAATAAGAAAAAAGTATATTTTTCATATTTTTTCTATCTATCTATCACCGGACAAATTATACTGCATTCATTATTAATTATCCTGATGATAATAAAAAGGGCCAATGCCAGCATATTATCATTTGTTCATAATGCAGCATGGTTTGCCTATCAGACAATTTCTTCAACATACAAAAATAAGTTATTCACTTTTTTAGATTAAAAGCCAGCGACCTTCTACTACTTGGTTCTCATTTGCTACCAGAACAGACAGAAAGTTGTTGAAAACAAAATTATTTCGAATCAACAATGTTGTTGAAACTTATTTTTACGAATATTTTAATTTGTCAAAAAATTTTACAAATTTATTTGCATATAGAACCTATACAAATTGCAAACATTATTTCCTAATCTTCTTTGACACATGTATTCAGAAGCATAAAATGAACGATAAAGAATATTTATCTTCTGAAGCACGAGCAAATTCTTCATCATTTAAGTCAAAAACGTAAACAATATTTGTTTCTTCATCAGTTAGATGTAATTGTCGCATCTTAAAAATATGCAATGTTTATCTTTATTTTTCACGCTTATATTTTCCCGCCAAATGCTTAGAATGCTCCCGCTAACCCACCTCCCGAGGGTTGCGTTCCATTTAACGCTCGCGACGCTCGCGAGCATCGTTTGTCCTTATTTAACATTTGGTAAACGACAAGGATGAAATGATTCCACGAGCGTTGTGAGCGTTAAGTGGAACGCAGCTGGAGAGGAAGTGGGAACGAAAGTGATGACGTATGAATGACATAATGGCTGCGGTCCACTTAGCGCTTCAAACGCTACAGAGCATTTGTAGCACTAACATGACTGGTCCATTTGACGCTTCGGAACGCTCCCAGCTACCCTGATTACGTCATCAATACGTCATCATTTTCGCTCCCACTTCGCTCCAACTACCTCACCTCGGGAGGTGGGTTGGCTGGAGCGTTCACGTAGCAATTGTAGCATTCGGGACAGTAATGGACCAATCGGAGCGTAGCGTTTGGAGCGTAGCGTTCAGAGCATTTGAAAGAAGCAAGTGGACCACAGCCAATGAGAACTACTGGGAGCGTTCCAGAGCGTTAAGTGCACCAGCCAATCGGTGCTCCAAATGCTTTATAGCATTTGTAACGTCAAGTGGACCGCAGCCTATAGCGAATACACACCCTAGAGTTATCTAGGAGTAATGCGGGGTCTACAATAGAAGTCGTAGCGGTCGTAGGGTCTTAAGTCGTAGAAAATTGACCAATCACAGTTGATTATTCTTCTCATATTATGCGGGATCTACAATAGAAGTCGTAACGGTCGTAGGATCTTAAGTCATAGAAAATTGACCAATCAGAGTCGATTATTCATATTCGACTGTAATTGGTTAATTTTCTACGACTTAAGACTCTACGACCGCTACGACTTCTATTGTAAACCCCGCATTAGACTGTGATTGGTCAATTTTCTACGACTTAAGACCCTACGACTGCTACGACTTCTATTGTAGACCCCGCATAATTTCTGAACGCAGCCCAAATATCGCTATTTTTTCAGCGCATCTAAAGTCACTAGATTAACAAAGTACCGCGAATTGCCGCTATTTTGGCGCGGTTATTTCAAACTTATGTATGAAATTATGAATGTAATCAGGTTAGGATTGCACTTTGGATTGCACTTAATACATAGATACATTACACTAAATGCAATATCTGCACTTGACGCCATTTTGGCTCCAAATGCTAATTCAGTGAATTTTCCCATCGCGGTACTTTATCTAATGACTTTAAGCGCATCGACATGTCTTTTTTATATACTTTTTTACACATTAATATCTCACGCAACCTATAATAGACGCAGTCACACGTTCGTGTTAATTTTCGTATAACAAATTCGTCGCAATAAAGCGTTTGTTATACGAAAATTGACACGAACGTACGACTGCATGTATCATAGGTTGCGTGAGATAATGGGCGCATTCAGCAGACTCAACAGTTGAGTGAGCGCTCGCTGCTATTGATGTATTCTTCTAGATCTAAAATTCTGATTGGATGAGCTAAAAGAATA
>NW_017257359.1:175026-176427 GCF_001594055.1 Mycetomoellerius zeteki | reverse complement strand
AATAACTTGTCTATTATAGATAATCTTTAATATTACATTCCTCACTTATTTATTACTGTTTATTATTTCTCTAATGCCGTGCGTAATTAAAAGCCGCTCCACCACTCACTGAGCGCTACATAATATTACGGCCCAAAGACGGCATTAGAGAAATAATAAACAGTAATAAATAAGTAAAGAATATGATATTAAAGATTATCGATAATAGACAAGTTAATCTACATTACGAATTATAACAAATAAATATTAAATAAAATATAATTTAATATTACAAATAAAATATTACTCATAGATTAATCCCGTTTTTGCTCAGGGAGCGCTCAGTGGGCGGTTTTCTCTGCTGAATGCAGCTATTGGTGTGGTAGTATATAAGTATATCAATGCTCAGAGACATCTAACAGTTACTTTGTCGGAGTTCGAACTTCGCTTTAAGAGCCCCTTAAGATCGTGCCGAAGATTGTGTTATTGTATTATAGTGGTCTAAAAGAGTTAACAGATTTGATCTCTCACCGGAGATACATTTTTAAAATCGGAGGAAAATCAACGTATGTATACAAAAGAGAAAGGCATTAGCTGTACATTATCATTTTTTTTTTAAATTATCAAAGTTTAGAACGATTAACCGTAGATTCTTCTGGAGATGTGGCAACCGTTGTTCGTATATATCACGAAGTGATCACGTGTAACGTGTCGGCGATATTGTTATTTAAATCACTGAATATTGTTATTTAAATCATTAAACTCTAATAATACTAGAACGTGTACTGGCTATCAGAACGCGTACTGGAAAGTGAGAAAAATATAAGTGACTCTTCCATTGTGCCATTTCATCCTGCTATCATATAATTAATTACAAAAAGGTAAGTACCCCTACAGCACAAAAATTACAGCAACAATGCTGCAACATTGCAGCAATATTGCGGGATTATTACAGCGATATTGCTGCAAATTCTGTGCTGTATGAGTAGTCCTTTCATATTTTTGTTTGTTTTGTGCCATGTTTGTTTTGGTTTTGCACATACTTTCAACTTATGGGCTTAAAATAGCAGTACACATTATAGTTAGAGAACATTATTAAGGTTCAGTGGTTTAAATTAGCTCAATTGTTTTGAAGCCGATACTTACTTGCGTGTATATTTCGTCAACTTCGTCAGAATTTTAGCAATGCGCGTACTTTCACAAGAAATACTTAAAATCGCTTTAAAATTAAATTTTTAGGGGGTGAAACACCCTTTAGAAGAAAATCGGTTTTTCTCTTTCGAAGCGAATATCGCCGGAACTGTAAGAGATAGAAAAAAATTTTCATAATGAAGATTGAATGGCTTCAAGAGTACTTTAAAACTATAAAAAAATTTTTTTTAATTATTTATTTGTAACAATTATTTATTTATAAAGAAAAAA
>NW_017257359.1:173614-174937 GCF_001594055.1 Mycetomoellerius zeteki | reverse complement strand
AAAAAATTTTTTTATTATATTTCTAAAGTACTCTTAATGCCATTCAATTTTCATTCTGAAAATTATTTTCTATCTCTTACAATTCCGGCGATATTCGCTTCAAAAGAGAAAAATCAATTTTTTTCCAAGGGGTGTTTCATCCCTTAAAAATGCGTATGGGCACGTATAAAAAAATACGTGTCGTTTATTTTTGTCTGAAGAATAACATACTAAAAGCTCATTAAAATCGGAGGGGGACAGTTGAGTCCCTTTCCTTGTCAGTATTACAAATTCATTGTACAATGTTAGAGATCTTCTAATCAAAGTAGCCATAACAAAAGGCTTGTTAGTCCGATGTTTTTCATCAAAATTGTACGAGAAAAGATATATTTTATTTCGCTCTACAATGGTTCGGAAGCGAAAGATATGGTTTATTTCGCTCTGCAGCAATACGAGACAGAGAAAGATATGAACAAAGATATCTCGCTCTGGCTGAAGTGAATTTGATGTCATAGATTGTTATCTCATGGCCAGACTATGATTAGAGAGTCTTTAATACGTGTAACATGAATAATAGATTAACAGTGGACCACAATCGATTCATAAGATAATTATTTGGATATGAAAACCTCAAAAAAGAAGAAATCATCAGCAATCAGCACATTTAGGCCCAGTTCCACAACTCATGGTTAACTCTTAATCGAGGTTCAACTTATTCACTGTCTCTTTCCAATTTTAGAATTGGAAAGAGATGAGAAACAAGTTGACCCTCGGTTAAGAGTTAATCATGAGTTGTGAAACTGGGCTTTAGAAGGCCACATTAGCAAACTGCCATACTATTATACTTCGCATAACTCAAACTATAAACAAATAAAATATTAAATAATAAATAACATACACGAATATACACATATTCGTGTGATAATACGAATTAATAATACTCAAGTTTAAGAAAAATGAAGATGTGTAAATTAAATGCTAAAACGTAAAAATGCGTTATAATAAATGCTAATTACGTATTGACATATTAACGTCGCGACGAGCAACTAAATAAATAATTCAACATAGAATTTAATTACACAGTAGTCAGCATTTATTATAATTAGCATTTTTACTTTCAAGCATTTTGAAACGTTTTTAAAGTATATTTTAAAAACGTTTCGAAACACATTTTAACATTTACTTACACATATTTCTTCATTTTTCTTAAACTTGAGCGTATTACCCGGATATAATAAAAATAAAGTTATATAAATGGACATATATAATTATATAATTTATATATAATTTATATATAATTATATACAATTGTATATAAAATATGTCAATTTTTTATATAATTAT
>NW_017257359.1:132848-173278 GCF_001594055.1 Mycetomoellerius zeteki | reverse complement strand
TTTTTCTTTTTTCGTGATTTCCTGCGAAACAAAGCAAAAAGGAGCATATGTCTATAGGACTTTTTTTCTTAGTTTTTTACTCCTCTACACGCTCCCGAAGTTTTGCCATTTAATTTGGAAACACCCTGTATATTCATGTGTGTTGTTTACTATAATTCGCTACCTTATAAATAGTGGGAATATGAAGAGGAGCCATTATATCTGGTCATGATACTACTTTCTCTTCTAAGGATTATTAAAACATTAATTATTTAGAGACATTCATTTACGAGCAACTTATTTAGAAAAATATATAAACTCAATATATTTATTAATTTATACCATAATATATTATTTTTTAGGAATAAATTATGATACCATGCATTTTTTTATATCTTTGAAATATAAATAAATTTCTTATATGAACCTTCGCGATTGTTAATGTGTGTAAGAATTAATATTATTCATCTCCTTACTCGTAAAATATATGAGCTAAAATCAAATCATCTTTATTTACTTTTATTCAGTGTCTCACATTTATAATAATTTGTTCAATTTATTGTTTGACATTAGAAATATTAACTACTTTAAATCATATTGTATTAAATAAATTAAGTTAATAATTAAAAATTGAAAAGCTTAATAAGTTAGTTTAAACTTAGTTTAAACTAAGGTTCTAACAAGAATTCAAAGATCAATTTGTCCCTGAAAGAAATATGTTTCTGTCACTTTTATATTAGCATATATTACAAATTACATCATTTCATAGGAGAGACCGGGGTCAGTAAACTATAGGGATAAGTAGAATAATCGAGGCTATACGTTATCGCGCGAGACACGCGTAAACCCGTTTGAGCACGCAACAGCGACTGCCGCTCAGTCTGTTGTAACATCTCGTTGCTAACACATCTATGATAAAAGTTACGCTACAATTTTAAAAAATCGTACACCTAAGTAAACATTTTTATTCTTAAAGTTTTTGTTTTACAATCGTATATAATTGTCTGAGATATTTTATTTTCATTTAGATAGTAAGCGTAATTCTTACTTAATAAAGTCCAACAGATTTTTTTTGTTTATCTGTCTTTGTTATCGTATACTGTTAATGTTTTTAAAAAATGAACGGATAGGGCTAGTAGGCTAACCATAATACGGGGCTATATGACTAATTTAGTGACGACTCTGATAGTATCTATTCCCAAACTTCTTGAAATGAAATCTCACTCTAAAAGAGTGAAAATACAGTCAGTTTTGAAAAAGAGTGAAAATGTTTCACTTTTCTTGAAAAAGAGTGGCAATATTTTAAAAAGATTTACCTCAGTGGTAAATATTATAAGTTTAGTTCCCTTACGTCTAATCTCGATAAAACTGGCTCATTTGATGTGTTTTTGCACGAAAAGAACGTATTTAGCAAAAAGAAGCATTGTTCTGATTTGTGAATCGAAATATTAATTGTTAAAGTTTGTTAAGTTAAAAAATCTGTCATTCACTCTACGCCCTGGTAAAAACGTTAATAGAGAACGATAGAAAAATCCTATCGTTTTCAATATGAAATTTGGTTCGTAAATTCACTAATTTGAATCAGATCTTATAGGAATCTTGTATAAATCTTACAAAATCCGATAAAACACGATAGGATTCATATCCGATCAATCGTGATGCTTGCGAGGTCAACGATAGAAAATGATATAAACTTACAGAAAACGATACAAATTGATAGAAATCTTATCGTTTTCAATCATACCCTATCAACTTTTTTTACCAGTAATAATAGTTAAATTATATGTATAAGAAATTTTTTATGCATTAATATGTATAAATATGTATAAACATACATAATATGATAAATTATATACGTTTATGAACATTTATACATAAACATGTATAAATATTCATAAACATATATAATTATATATGAAACATATCCATATATGTTCATAGATCCTTCTTTCTTCTGAAAAATTATTTTTAAGTGTGATAGAAGTAGTAATAATAATGTGAAAATATTAAGAATAATTTAAAGGATAATTTTGTGAACATGTGTATGGATACTCTAAATGCATAAAGGGTAACTTATCGTACTATGTTTGTTATAACTGTAATTCGGAATTCGGATAACGATTCGGATTAGATAAATTGTCATTTAGTACAAAGTTATACATTTTTTATTTTATAATAAATATGTTTGTGTTTAAAATACATTTTTATAAAATTTTTGTTATTATGTAGCCAAAGATGTACCTTAAAATATTTATTAATCTTTATTTTAATAATGTTAATCAAATTACCCCATACCATCAGTCATCTTACCCCGATCCCGAGACTAGTTAAATCAGATGGAATGCATTAAAAAAATGCATTTTTTTTCATAGTAATTATCAGTTTTTCCCTTATTATTAAAATATTATTAGATAAATATTATTAGTCAAATGTATGTAGTAACTGGCGTAGAATTCATTTTTTCGATAAATCTCTTAATTTCGTCTGTAAAAATTCGAAATTGAAAAATGAGTCTACTATCCTTGGTCTCTCCTACTCACGATCAGCCAAATCCACTTATCAAACTGAGCGTCGAGAAAACATTTTACTTGCCTCGGTTGGATCACAGATTACGTCATTAAGCAATCTTTCAAGAAATATTACGTAATAGGAGAACATTCCGTTTCATACATATTGCACATATCATTTTACCTTATGGATTATTGAATATTAAAGAAGAATAGATTAGCATGTGTGTATCATGCGTGAAACGGAATACATAAGATTTTATATATATTTTGTAAGATTTTATATATGTGAATGTGAATAGTATCAAACCAGATTTCGGACCAAGTTGAAAGTGGGAATATATATAGGAAGTAAGAACACTCATTAGAATTTACAATTCGGTGATAATTTAAATATCTGTTTGAACAGAATTCCCAAAAGTTTTGGCCAAAAGTTGGCATTGTGGCTCAGTTTAATAATCTGGCTTCTACTTTACATTTATGTTGTTAGTTCGCTGTGACATCTATACAAATATAATATATTATAATATAGGTACATCGAGCATCCAGACACCGTTCTTTATCATTACTATAAGAAGAAGCCAAAGGATATTTATTTTAAAAAATATAATGAAAAAGACGGCAATCTTTTTCGTTATCATTGCCATCATAATCAGCCTATCAGAAGTGTACCTACCAAACAACACTCTTTATGGCGATACGGGAGGATCAAGATTAATGAATATACTAAAGCTGATTAAAGGAACCGTGGTTTTCTTTATACAGAGCCGATGTTATTCAGCCGAACAAGTACCGGACAAAACACCGCAATCTGGAGATACATTTGATTTCATAGTGATTGGCGCTGGTACAGCCGGCGCAACTATAGCTGCGAGATTGAGCAAGATTCCTCAGATTAAAGTGCTACTGATCGAAGATGGAACACATGAAAGCTTATACATGGATATCCCGATAATTTCTGGTTTACTGCAAAAGACCAAGATACATCGAAGCTATCGAACGAAGCCATCTAATAAGTACTGTTTAGGCATGGAAGGCAATAACTGCGTTTGTCCAACAGCAAAAGTTATTGGCGGAGGTAGCGTACTAAATTATATGGTTGCTAGTAGAGGAAACGCGAAGGATTACGATCGCTGGGCCGAGATGGGAAACGAGGGCTGGGCATATAAAGATATCCTAAAGTATTTTAAAAAATTAGAAACAATGGATATCCCAGAATTGAAGTCGGATATTGCCTATCATGGTACCAATGGACCAGTACATATCACCCAACCAGAATTTCACACGAGCGTGGCAAAAGCATTTATACAAGCTGGCAAGGAAATGGGATATCCAATAATAGATTACAACGGAAAGGAGGAAATAGGATTCTCATATTTGCAGACTACAATCATGAACGGAACCCGCATAAGCAGCAACAAAGCGTATCTAAATCCTATGCGCGATCGCAACAATTTTCATGTAACTCTTGAGAGTACGGCGACAAAACTGTTGATCGATCCTAGTACAAAACGAACAATCGGCATAGAGTTTGTTAAGCATGATCAAACTACACGTGTGTTTGCGAAGAAAGAAGTGATTGTATGTGCAGGTGCTATTGGATCACCTCAATTATTGATGTTGTCCGGCATCGGACCAATGAAACATCTTATCGAATTAGGTATAGACGTCGTTCAAGATGCACCAGTCGGCGAGAACTTTATGGATCATCTAGCCTTCTATGGATTAACATGGACAATAAATACATCGACAAGTTTATTACCAAACGAACTGTTAAACCCTTTTAATCCATATTTGACCGATTTTTTACTAAAGCGAACAGGACCGTTAACGATCCCGGGTGGAATAGAAGGCATCGGTTTCGTTAATACAAAACACCCGGAAAAACGTAACGGTTTACCAGATATCGAAATACTATTTGCCGGTAGTTCATTTAAAGACGATATTTTTCCAGACATATTAAATTTAAAAAAATCTATACGTCAGAAATGGAATAAATATTTTGACATATATGGTTGGAGCGTTGCACCAATATTGATGAAACCAAAAAGTCGTGGTCAAATAAAATTATTAGCTAATGATATTAATGTTAAACCGGAGATTACATTGAATTATTTTAACGATCCAAATGATATGGAGACAATGATCGCAGGTATTAGAACTGCATTAAGTTTGGGTCAAACAAAGACGATGCAGGCATTGAATTCTCAGTTATTAAATATTACTTATACTGAATGCAACGACTATGAGTATGATTCCAATGCTTATTGGGAATGCGCGTTAAGGATCATGTCTTCCACGCTTTTTCATTATTCTGGAACTTGCAAAATGGGAACAAAGGGAGACCCTACCGCTGTTGTTGATCCTAAATTAAAGGTATTTCCTGGAAAAACGCATTAGACTATTTACTAGAAATATAATAAGTAGTGTGCCATACAAGTGTATATTTTTAATTTGTCAGTTTATATAGGTACAATGTTTATGTACAATGTATTGCAGGTGATCGGTATTCAAGGATTACGAGTGGCAGATGCGTCTATCATGCCTGAAATTATATCGGGGCACTTAAACATACCTGTTTATATGATTGCTGAAAAAGCTGCGGATATAATCAAAGAAGAATGGGGTTACTTGAAGAAAAAGAAATGAATTTTCGTAATTACATTATTTTATTATATTTTTAATATCACTTTACGATTATAGAAATAATATAAACGTATAAATACGACTGTTAAACAAAATTTAAACAGATACAATACTTTTTAAACAAAATATGGATTTATATGATTTATATGATTGAAAACATGGGGATCATAAAATAATAAAAGCATAAGGTTTTGTTCAATAGAAATTAAAAGTCTCAAAAGAATTTAATTTGTCATATAACTGAGAGTATCCAATACGAGAGTCAACTCAACAATGACGAATAAAGTGGTAAATATTCGATTAATAGTTTAGAAGATCCAATGATGCAAAAATATAATATTAGATATTACATAAAGAATTTAAAAAACCATGAGATTTTACAATAAAATATTTTTTCGTGTTTCTATCTGTGTTGTATGTATGACAATAAGTAATAGTACAATATGACAATAAGAGTCTTTATCTGTTAAGTCATTATCTATTACAGCTGTTATATAAAGGAAGGAACTGGTCTACAAAAAACTTATAAAAAGAATCTTAAAAAATATCCATAAATTTTAAGCCTCTTATAGCAGCAGATCATACATTAACAGACATATATAGGAAAGATATGGATTTAAAAGTACAAGTATACATATTGAGCATCTAGGTATATTTTCTATTATTGCATTTTATTTCAAATATTCAAAGGCTATATTATTATTCAAATATATTAAACAAGATTTGGAGTTTTTTTCACATTCTCATGAGGAAGATAATTCAAAAATTCTGAAAATTCTGAAACATTGTGTGCAAGTAGAGAATTTGTTGTTAAACATTCTAGAGAGTTTACGTAATATAATAATAAGGGATGTGACATGAAAGTTTTTATGAGTTCGAATTGTTTGAATTCGAATTGATGTTTTTCAAGTGATTGGTATTCAAGGATTAAGAGTTACAGATGGCTGCTAATATGGAATAGTGACTTAGTTTTTAAACGAAGCATTGTAATACAGCGGCAATCACTGAAAGTTGTTGCAATTGCCATGAGTGTCCACAGGATTTTTTCTAAGGGGGGGGGGGCAGTCTTGCCACACGTAAGGAAAAAATGTTCAAATATTTCCTTCCTTGGTGATCCTACAATTCCTACAATGCAAGTGTCGAGTTAATGACTTTTTTCATCACTTATTAATTTCTAATGTGTACACCTTTTACTTTTTAGTTAAAATCTTCCTCACCACGACAAGGTAGGTGTATGTCGAGGAAGATATTTCGTTTTTTGAGGTTTTATATATTTTATTTTTTTTGTACCCTGATGGAAAAATTTCGCTGAAGTTATTTCACATTTGGAAACATTTTGCAGCAAAATTTCAGTATTTTAGAAAAATTTCAGTTTAATTTCAGCGATTTTTAGTTGAAAAATTAATTTTTAGCAAAATTTCAGACAAATTTTAATAAAAATTTCAGCAAAATTTCAGTTCAATTTCAGAGAAATTTCAATGATATTTCAATATGTTAGTTGAAAAATTCACTTTCAGTGAAATTTCAGCAAATTTTCAGCAAATTTTCAGCAATTGCGCTGAAATTTTCCAAAACGTAGAATAATTTCAGCGAAATTTTTTCACCAGGGTATTTTTGTATTATTTTTAAATTTTAACTCCACCCACACGCGCTTTTATTAAACACGCGTCTCTCAACCAGGGGGGGGGGCAAATGCTCCGCCTTGCCTCCCTCCCGTGGACACCCATGGCAATTGCTACCAAACATGTCATAACAAACAATGAGCTCAATCCGACAAAACGTTTCATGGTAATAAACATTTATTCATTTTCGTTGCGTCAGGAGATTCGGCAGCATTTTCTAAAAAGTGAATACCTTCATAAACTGAAGGTAAGTTTAATTGTTAATACTTATATTACATAGATTTTTAATGTTACATAATGTTGTATGAACAATATTATGCAGACAAATTGCAATTTTTAACTTGTTTATTATTACGGAAAGACTTTTGACGTATGACGACATGCAAATAATGTGGAATATATCGAGTTGAGAATATGGAATAGATTCCATATTAGCAACTTATTCGTGATCAGGTAAGATTATAGGATGTATTCAATACATTATCAGCTTATTTACGATTATAGATTATAAAGTTAAGTATATCTATAACTGTTTAAAAAGTATTGTATTCTAAATTTGTGTAACATTTTGTATAACAAATTTTATATGTGAAATGTTAATAAATATAAGGCCTGATTTTTATAATAAGTAACGTTAAAAACTTATTGTTTTTAACGTTATTTATGTAACTTATTGTTATAATATATATACTGATATACATATGTCTACACTTCAAACAACTTTTTATTTAATTTAGTTTCAAAAATATGTATCACAATCAAGTTGGAATTAAAATTTTTTTAAATTAAAAAAATAGAATTATCCACTTTGGCCTGTAAATGGCTTATATAATACATGTACATATATATAATACATTTTGAACGCGTATTTGCAATATTAGGAATACGTATCAAATATATAATTTACGTATTTTTAATACGGAAAAAATATATATTGTCATATGTATTTGGTATGTAATATAAATTACATATCTATAGCACGGAAATTCATCGGTATTAAATACGTATACTGATACATGATTTATACGTATTGCTACAAATCTACTATATAGCTATAACATTGCAAATTATATGTATCTGATACGTAAGTAAATTACGTATTTATAGGCGGACATTTATCGGTATTAAATATGTATTTGGTATATAATTCATACGTATTGCTATGTATCTGCTATATAGCAACATTTCAAGTTTCATGTATCTGCTACGTATTTGAAATCTAAAATGTTATGCGGGAAGATGTCATAAGCTAATCATAAAACAGTATCATCTTAAGATATTACTTAAGATGGTCTTGAAATAAGGACGGACTATGAATATCGACCAAAATTAATCTTACATTGATGGAATCGTGTCTTAATTTATGATATTATAAACGACACTCGGTGCAATGTATATACAGGGTGTTTCCAAATTAAATGGCAAAACTTCGGGAGCGTGTAGAGGAGTAAAAAACTAAGAAAAAAAGTCCTATAGACATATGCTCGTTTTTGCTCCGTTTCAGAGAAATCGAAAAAAAATGTTTACATTTCTTGCCATATCTAGCACCGACATATTTGATTACATTTTCCACTTTCTGTTATGAATTTGTCAGTCGCTCTTTGAAAGCCTTTAACAGTAGATGAATTTTGTCTTTTGCAATATGCCGCGTACGTATTCTAATAGTGAATATGCTGATATGGTTTTTGTATACGGTTTCTGCAACGGTAATGCTTTAAAGGCGGTGCGAGAATATGCACGACGATTTCCAAACAGAAGAGTGCCAAACCGAAGAGTGTTTATGTTGACATTTAATAGATTGCGAGAGACTGGAACATTTTCAATTCGACAAGAAAACAACCGATTTCAAGCAGCGTTACGAAGAGATTTGCAGGCAGGGAATCGTATTTTACAACATTTTGACAATCATCCTGAGACCAGCGTTCGGAATGCGTCGGCTGTATTGGGAGTGTCACCACAAACAATTTGGCGAACTGTAAAAGGAGATAATCGCTATCCCTACCACATTCAAAAAGTGCAAAATTTATTACCTCAAGATCATTGGAACAGATTGAACTTTTGTAACTGGTACCTTCAGACATGCCACAATGATATTTTATTTCCATCTAAAATAATGTGGTCAGATGAGGCAACATTTACCAGAGGTGGAATAATTAATCAAAGGAATTATGGGCTCATCAAAATCCCAGGTCTGTTAGAGAATACAAATTTCAGCAAGAGTTTTCTGTTAATGTCTGGCTTGGAATTTGGAACGACGTTTTAGTGGGACCGTTTTTTTTACCTGCAAGATTAAATGGGGACCGTTTTCTAAATTTCTTGGAGAATGAATTTTCTGACTATTTAGAAAACATCCCATTACAACAACGTACTGAAATGTGGTTTCAATTAGATGGATGCCCTGCTCATTACAGCAGAGTCGCTAGAACCTGGTTAGATAGAAAATTCCCACAACGATGGATTGGACGTGGAGGAGCAGTACATTGGGCAACTCGTTCGCCCGACTTAACGCCATTAGATTTCTATGCATGGGGTACTCTGAAGCAAGAAGTTTATTCTTCGCCTATTCAATCAGAGCAACATTTGAGAAATCGTATCGTAGCTGCAGCGAACAGAATATCGCAAGAACAGTGCCTGGCTGCTACAAGAGCCGTGTTTGACAGATGCAATGCTTGTATTGCTGCAAGAGGTGCACATTTCGAACAAAATCTTCATTAAAAAGTTTATAAATAAAATAATTAAAATAATAAATTAAATATATTTTTTTCTTTTTTCGTGATTTCCTGCGAAACAAAGCAAAAAGGAGCATATGTCTATAGGACTTTTTTTCTTAGTTTTTTACTCCTCTACACGCTCCCGAAGTTTTGCCATTTAATTTGGAAACACCCTGTATATATGTACGTCGATATACATGTACATATACATATACATGTACGTCGACATACATATATATGTATGTCGATTGATATCATAGGCAACAAATCTACAAAGATTACAAATAAATAATGTTATAATTTATTATTTTAATATAGATTTTACTTTTGTCACAAACGCCACACATATACGAGCGTTCTGCAGAGCAAATAACTTGATCGAGGGAGAATCTCTTCGCAAGATGTTACAGAGCAAGCATGTACACAGTGCACGTGATGCGAGCTGGCATGGCTGAAGCATTCACATGCCCGAAGTAACCATATCGTGACAACTTGTCGACAGTGATACAACTCTGCTACTGCTCGGATGGGCAAAAAGAAACCAAATAGTAAAATGAGAAATTGCCTTATGCAAGATTATAAATTCAATTTTGAGTTCTAAAAGAAAATAATTATTTATTTCATTGACTATTTTTTATATATAACTATAAAAAGTATATTTTTTATAATTTCGTCAATACAAAAGGAAAAATTAATAATAAAGTCAAATTTGGATATAAAATTGTGTTCTTTTTTATATAGTGTCTTTTGCAAAATATTTCGACGAATACAGAATCAATAGAGATTAATTAGCGACATTATTGTATACACGTGCAGACTCGAAAGTTAAGATTTTATTAAATCAATCGATTGTACGATAATGATTTTTAACGATGTTCAACGCCGGTCAACGCGTGCATGCGTGCATGTCGACTCACACGCTCATACACAGGCGGGACACGCACGTACACGCGCACGCCGTAGCGCTCATCTATTTTCAGAATGTAGGCCAATTAATCCCGCCGCATTTTCGGCACGGAGGAAAAACGAAAACATTACAAGTGTCTCACGGAAATAGCTGAGGGGATAAATGTCCAAGTACCGGTCGGCTCTCCGCTCTTCGATCTCTTGCGCTCTTCCTACTCGCGCTCTCTCCCTCGCTCTCTCGTTCCTTCTTCGCTAGTACGAGGGTAGTGTCGCATAAACGCAATAATTTAATATAGAACATATGTAAGAGTCCGCTGGTTACTTCGACACACCGCCACCCTAAGAGTCGTCTGCATGCGTGATATGTAGACGTTTGCTCGATGATATACAGGAAATTTTATTTATTCTGTGCGTATTCTAATTATACATCCTTAATTAGATTTGGATCTTGACTTTTCTCTCACAAACATTCTACGTTCATCACTACGTCTCTCTAATGCAACTTTTTAATTTATATTAATAATTTAACGTGTGTTATCTTAGTTTGAGAGAGGTGTACAAAATCAATTAATGTAAGAGTTATCAACTAACCCATAACGATATCTTCGTTCCATTTTGCATTAAGTGTAAGCAGAGTGCACCAAGAGGCTCTTGATCTTGATGACGATAGCTCTAATAGCTTTTACACGAGCAATATTCAGCGTTTACGAGCAGATTAACGACGCGTAATAAATGAATATATCTTTCGGAGAGGAGTGTTGAGAAACACACTGTTACGTGACGAGAAATAAATTTGTTAACATTTAATAGCACGTATGAGTGACAGGTATCGCTATTGTGATATATTTTATGATTCGGATTAAAATAGAGTAGGGTAAATTAAATTGATAGCAATCTTCGCGTTAAACGACTACAATTCGGAATCAGGTAAACGCATGCGAATATATTAATCCTTTCATACAATGTATGTAAATCAAATTAAGAATTGGTTCTATAATTTGTTACGCATAATAAGCCAGTCGAACAATAGCATTCCAAGTGGGATAATAATAAAATTATAAAGCTATATAAAAAGCTGTGAAGAAAACTAAAGCCTATTCCTCAATTGTGTAAGCATAGCTATAAGTGGTTGTAATTATAAAAATTGATCAATTACAGTCGAATATTCTCCTCATATTCGGCCGTGATTAGTCAATTCTTACAACTACAACTACTTTCAATGCTTACGCAATTATAGAATGGATTTAATATATCTACGTTAAAAAAGAACGAACACATCAGAAACGAAAGAATTATAGCCACGAGTATTAGGACTTGACAGATAACTCTGATTAATCTTTTGAGAAAAATTATTTCTGTATTTCTTACATATTTTATAAATATATATAATTTTATGCAAGTGTAATTTAAACGTACCCCTACTGAAAAAAATCACGTCACAAAGTTACATAACGAAATCATGTAATTAATATACGTAAATCAGGTAACGAATTATTCCAAATCAATACGTGATCAGTACGATCTTTTAAAATCTCATAATTTGATTTGAAAAATTATACGATGATTTGTTCTATTCTTCTATTTCTATCATTTAATTATTTAAAATTTGATAACAATAAAGTCATATGATAGATGAAATTATTTCTATTTCATGAGATTTTTTTCAAATTACATGATTTAAAGAATTCTGATTTGGAACAGTTATGTGATTTATTAATTTTAATTACATGATTTCGTTATGTAACTTTGTGACGTGATTTTTTTTAGTAGGGATTCCTGTTTGTATTATAACGCGTCTGTTAAGGTCTAATTTGTCTAAATTCCCATTAAACAATTTTCTATATTTCTCTCATACTCTTCTGGTTTTGATAACGCAATAATTTCTCGAAATAAATGCCATCTCGCCGAATAAGTGTAAGGGAAACAATGAATAGAGACGGGTCGCATATTTCACGGAAATTGACAACGGCACACGTCTTTTCGACGCAATCGACAGCGTGATCATTTTTTTTTCTTTTTTTCTCTTTTTATGCGAGCATTTACGGGCTGACGAAGTGTCAGAGGGGACCTCGGATGGGAAGTCAATTACGAAGATCGAGGCCGCATTGTGGTGCCATCGAGGCAGCCTCTCTTGGCGTGCCAGTGATCGAAATTGCATAGGCGGTCGACCGGAAAATAGGGCCGCGCCCTCCAACGCGCGGTCTCCTGCCTCCCGAATAATTTATCTCAAAACGCATCACGCCGCATCGTCTTTGTGGCATTGTCGAGAAGCGAGAGACGGAGAGAGAAGCATTCGAAAAAGCAGACGGACGGGGCGGATAGTACATCATGCACCACGCGAGAATTTGGTGTGCCGAGAGGATCGATCGTCGGAAAGCGACCTGACCGCAAGCTATTGACAGGAGGATTAATCTCAGTTCCGTATTGCGAATTGCGTGATTGATAAACGTTGAAAATAGGTAGCAAATGACAGATAATCGACGGAAATATCGCGACATGACATCTTTGTATCACAGTTCACAACTCTATTAAGTTCCTTAATCGAATCGAATGTCACAAAAGGCTCGACTAAAATGAATATTAGCAAGAAATGCATTTCAGAAATGCACTTGCATCTTGTGTGATATAAAAAGTGTAAAATATACGAAAATGTGTGCAATGAGAGAACATGGTATACAATACATAGTCCAACATATATAAATACGCAATTTTACCAAGAAAACATTCCAAATAAAAATTATATCGCGTAAAGGAGAATGTACAATGGTGACATCCCCCTTTACACCATATAACTTTTATTTGAAATGTTTTTTGCAAAACTGCATATTTTCAAAATATTTGCCTGTTGAGATTTAAAAAATGAATCATCTTATACATATGATATGTTTAAATACAAATATGATAAATAGAAGATGCTACATATGCTCAAATATTGATTCATGAAATTCACTTTCATCACGAAAATAATTTCTTTCTGCTATCTCAAATGAGACTGATAAAGTGATCGCACGTACGTTTGATATCGAAGCCTCCAAAGATTTATCATTCACCTGGCGAATACCAGGAAGTTAAGAGAGCGAATACTCAGTACACACACGGCAAAGTGTGAGTTTATATGTATGATATAAAAAAGCCAACCAAACAGCCAGGTATAACGGCATATTGGATTTATTGCTTTTATAGTCTGCCGGATATCAAGTACCTGCCCGAATCCATTGTTCGAGTGTTGTTGAACCTTCAAATGCCTTTACGTTCAGTTATCTAAAATATCTCTTCTCCAAATCATTTTTTTCCTTCAAAACACAAATACCTATTGATATTTTCTATGTTAAATAAATGAAGTAAAAATGGAAATAGCCAGTCTGTCATAAAATATTTTCGTAAATAAAGATTCGCAATAGCTCGATGGAGGTTATTGCCTTCATGATATCAAGGCTTATTCACGGTATACGTTTTACTACTGACACGGAAAGGGCGGGCAGGCACCAGATGCGACAAAGCATTTTTTCAACCCTTTCGCTTTCAGGGCGTTGTGCAAACTTTTAATAGAATTTAAAGCATATGAGAGGAATCAAGTTTTTAATTTCAAAACCGAGATAAAGTTTTTAGAAATCGAACAATATAGAAGCCTTTAACTTGAGTATTGAATCGAGAAGCAATGAATCACTCTGAATAATTAAAAATGTAAAGATGTTACGCTCTAAACGTGAAAAATTCTGTAATTATCTGCAATATCAAGAAATTAAATTAATAAACACTGAAAATCTCAGAGAATCTCATAATTATCAAAAGTCTTTATTCGTAATCGACAAAAAGTTGATCGAATCAAATTCCAACCTTACGTTAATGAATGTACAAAGTAAATTCTACAGAAAAGATGTATTAAATAACACAATATAAGAATGTAAATCAAGTCTACGAAAACACTTCGATTCAATTAAAGTAATTTAATTTAAAGTGATCTTTTCAACTTTTTTACGAGAGAAATAAAAAAATTATTATTATTTCGTTAATACAAAATTGTCTCTTCAGATGTAAAAAGAAAATTCAAAGATTTTATTAAGTCGATTATATACCGTATATAACAATTCTCAATCTTGATCCAGGCATTTATCCTTGAATTTACATTGTATATACTTTCTAATCAAATCTTAATATAAACAGTCTTTTCCGTTATCTCTTATCCCGTTTTATTTAATTTGCCTTTACATTCGACGTCAATGAAATGACACTCTGTTCGATTATCCAAATTCTGTGAGCCAATTCGCCTTGCTCTTTTAGCACAGCAAGTGCGACGGGATAATCTCGTTAGTTTCTACGTACATCCGAAGATTTTCGTAGGCACGATATATCGTCTTTACGCGCGCGACCGTGCGAGCGGTCGTGGGGAGAAATGTTGCACCACAGAAGCGCGCATGGGTGGGCTATCTATAGCGGCGAGTGTAACCAAACGGAGACTCGGGTGTCACTCAAGGATGACAAAACTCATTAATACCGATCTGCTTAATGCCCCGTCTCGTGTCCGACATTAATCTGCTTAAAAATACCTGCCGGGGTGCGTTCAAGTGACCCGCCATTTTAGATCATCTGTATCGGTTTACTTTGTAAGACGCGCGTCGGTATGTACCTCTGCTCGAAGATTACGCGACACGTACAAAACACGCCGATTCTAACGATAATACTCGCACAGGCTGTTGCTTTTGCTCTGGAAATGCTTCCCGAGCAACTACGACGAAGCAGCAGTTTGAAAAGGAAACGGAAACGACGGAAGTTTCGGTCGCAACCGAGTCTTATCGCTTCTGTTTGTGCACCGTTAAACTATTTTAGATGAGTTCAAGCGACCAATTGTGACGATATGAGATATTATTTTTGTATCTGACCTATAACCGCCGGCAATATCTTTGATATCACTGTATGGTAGAGATTTATGGTTTCTGTATCGCATTATTTTAAAAGTGACAAGATTAAAAAAATTGAGTTTCCTAGGAAAGGGTAAAATTATTTTCCAACTGAACAGAAAATTATTGACTAATCAAATATAGTCGGTAAAAAAAATATATTCTTAACATGATCAAATGTCATTTTTATTATTCACAACCCTTAAAAAATCATCCTTTCTTGACTAATTGTGATAATTTTTTTTAAATCATTCTCTTTGAGTTATGACGTGTTGATGATCTTTTATTAATTCATTTGATAACTGATAGAATAATGTTTATTTAACTCATTCGTGGTAATAACTCAAAAATCACTTTTTTTAAAGTTATGTCTTTTAAAGAGTCTTTTAAAATTTGCGATAAATACAGTGTTTCCATTAAATTTTTATTCAGTGAAAAGTAATTCTGATCTTGTTATAGAATCTGTTAAAAAAAGAACACAGTATATGGTAGTCTGAAGCATACATGTACCAAAAAGTTACATTTGTTCACATATTTTTACGGAAATACGATCTATTTTTGTTCGTTGTGCATGTGAGACAACGAACGCAAATTTGATCTTATGGGTTCTTCAATCGTGAAGCTGCATGACGACTTGTATGTATACTAATGCTGCCTTATGCGATGCAGATGTTGATGATTTTTTGCATGACAGAACGAGTCATGACCGACGAGAATTTGCGAGACTACGGACACACGGTGCACTAATCATTTCGCTGTTTCTTCTGCGAAGGAATACGTGCCGCAGAAAAGATACCATACGATCTTTCTCTAACAATCTTTCTGTGCCACGTGTGCTCCATAATAATAGAGACGTAATCTAGCATATGAGACATAATTTAAGGCTCAAATAGTCGGTAATTAAAAGACTAAAAGATGGACGTACGCAAATTAAGTCCTTTTTTAATTTATAACAGTTTTTCTAATTTAATAAGTAATAATGGTGATGATTTTTTCCTTTTAACTGCAATATTAATTATCAGAAACTTCTAATAACGAAATGTAACATCGGTAAAACATTCAGTAAAAATAAGAAAAATTTTAAAAAGTAAAAAAGTTTTCTAGTACACAAAGGCTGTGTTTGCGGACCGCGCTATCAACGCTATTACATCGTTCTATTTTTATTTTACGTATAATGAACAATAAAGCTAAAACGACATAAAAGCGCTGATAGCGCGCTCTCTGAACGCAGTCAAAGTACACAAATGAAAAGATAAAGATAAATTTAAAATGTCTATTTTTTTCTACGTAAACTTCATATAACCCACCACAATATAATCCAAATTAATATTTCATCGCAATATTTAAATGTAATATTCATTTTTTTATTAATATCATATTTGTTGCAGTATCCAAGGTTGAATTGATTATCATAAATATTCTCACCACTGTCACTATTACAGTATTATTAAAGAAACAAAATTATCATTGCAACAATTGGTATCATTTCTTTGTTATGTAATTCACGTACATATGAACACACGATTCTAGTTGCGGTTGCTGAAAGATGTGTAGGTATAAGAGAATAAAGAAGGGCAGGCGGGTTTCTTGGCGTTAAAGGTCGCAGGACAGAGTTTTGCATAACGCATAATGCATAGCGTCTCAACCAATTAAAATCCTTCTTTTCTATGAAATAAAAGGAAAGGAAGGATTCTAATTGATTAATTCGCTTATGCAGTATACGTTATGCGTTATACAAGAGCCTGTACTGCGCGGCCTTAAGTACCTTCCCCCGAGAACCTAAATTTGTAAGCAACCGTACGCAAGGTGGAATGCGAGTAATACCACTCACCGTTAATTGGTTGAAACCTTGCCAAAGGATCCGAGAATTGCCGAAGTCTGTCCGTCACGTACTGCGGCGACTCTCCATTCTGTAAATAAGAGAACGAATGTAGAGCCTCACACTCTCTCTTTCTCTCTCTCTCTCTCTCCTACTCTTTCTCTTTTTTGATGTAGCTGTTTCCGTGCGCGCAACGTTTCATCTCGCGACGCAAATGAAACAGGGCACGTCACAAGCATATCATTCACAATGGAGGCGAGCGTGCTCAGGAATAATGGATTCTCAATAGGGGAGATTAGGAAGACGACAGATTCGAATTAAATCGACTAACTTTATATCGCGTGAACACCTCCCGATAAGAAATCATCGATCGCGCTTGATTTTGTAAGGTAAGTAATAATAAGTTTTGTTTTAATTGTACTTTCTACATCCGTTTCTTTTGTCTCCCCTTTTTCAAAGCCCAGGCAGATATTTATCTTGTTCCATTATAATTTTATAAAATTATTAAGTATTCAGAACATTGAAAATAATAATGGAATAGATGTTTGCGTGTTGCAAAATAAAATGATATACAACTCATGCAATTTATATCATATTCTAGCAAAAAATCAAATCGCTTATATAAAGACTTAACTTGTAGATAAAGCAAAAATATTTTTTAATTTTTGTTATATTAATAATATCTATTTGCTTCATTAATTTTAGAATAATTTCAGAATAATACATATTAATTTTGAGAAAGATTTTTCACTATTTTATATACACAAAAAATTAAAAGAAAATCTTTCCTCTGTCAGATTTATGAGTAATAAAATTTTCGAGTAATAAAATTCTCTTTGCCTCACTTTTTACGATGATTTCACTGTTTAACGCGATCCGAAAGCGTTTGTGAAACAATCAGAAGAAAACGCGTTCACTGTAACAAGGATTCTTTTCAAAGCAATATAAAGCAAAGTATGTCAACGGGGCAAAAACGTCAATTCTATTTTAATTCGTGTAAAATAATAACATTGTTAATTTAACACTTATTAATTATTAAACATACTTAAAAAACATGACTTAATTAGTCGTTAATATTACAAATTATTAATTAATTTATTATTCATCTGCGAGATTGTTCAGTTACTCTTTCCACTGTAGTTTTTGTTTTGTTTCTATTTTATTATAATTTTTATGAAAACATTTTTACAGCGGAAGCAGAAACAGTTTTAAGAAACAATCGTAATATTTAGATTTAGAAGTGGAATAAGAAAGGGAATATTCAAACAGTTCCTATCATTTCTTCGCTAAAGAAAATCGAGTCGAAAATTTACTGCAACACACTTCAAAGCCATCGATTAATATTTTTAACGAAAAATGAAAATATATATATACATATATTTTCACTTTTCATTAAAAATATTAATCAACGTGGATAATGCGTTCGATAAATATATTATAGAACAGTTAAAACGAACGGATAAAACTAAAAAACACAAAGTTCAAGAGTGAAGTATATCATATGTATGTATATCATATGTATGTATATATTTCGAAGATAAATTTAATAAACATCTTTGTAATTTTGTTCCAAACTATTGAAACTGTTCAAGTGAGGCGTGATATCTCTTAATTATCCGAAACTTTGTAGAATTAATCTGCTAAGTTATAGCAAATACAAATTCCAGTTGTATTCGAGTGAACCATTAACCCGGCCGTACTTCAGTTTATCCTATGGTCGAGGATCATCCTACAGATATTCGCGAGCGAAGCGTGACGACGATAGGCGGGAAGCGGCGATGGGTGGAATCGCTGGAATTATCGTTACCCAATTTGCTTCTCCAACACCACGCAGCCCGTATTCGAAGTTCCCGAAATTGGGTCACCGCTGGTGCACCAACGAACAGAAAGCGCATCGACGAATGCGCAAATTGAAAATCAAATGCACTGCACATTTGTTCATCATTTCTCGTTGTTTGAGCCGATAGTGCGAAATACATATAAAACGATATCATTTTCGCCAGGTTTGATTATTTACGTGCAATTTTGAATACGAATTCTATGTAATAGCTAAAAAGATACATTTGTCGTTATCATATTTCTGCTAAATAAAAATAGATTTTAAATACTGCATGTTGTAAAAAGTATAATCCATTTGAAAATGTAATTATGGTTTAACACTAATTTAGTTTAACTACTATATGGATCAAAAAGAGATACACAATTAACTTTTATAAATAAACAGTATGCCCATATACAGTTTATTTATAAAAATTAATTATGCACTTTTTTGATGTATACATATATAGTAGTTAAAATGTTAAAATAAATTATATGTCGAGTATTTTTAAATGGATTATTCTTTTTACAATACACAGTATTTAAAATCTGTTTTTATTCAGTCACAAGTACTGATTGGGTTTTGAAAGATGTACATCGCGCGGTCACATTACTATTGAATTTCATATTTTAATTATACTTCATATGACTAAAATAAAGTTTTCTTTAACAAAAGTGAATTAGTTTTTCTAAATCAAATTAATTTAAAAAAGCAATAGCTAAAGTATTAATATATGATTTATAATAAATTGTTTTACAACACACACACGTATCCTTACATTTTTTTAAGACATTAAATAATATTTGTAACAATATTTAAAAAGGAATTGAAAATTAGGAAGCTATATAGAATGACCATAGAAAACGGTTTTAAAATTGAAATCATTAATAAGATACAAAAGCTTATCAACATCATTATATACATATACATATTCCGACTTCGTCCCAACAGCATAAAACGTAATGCAACTTCTCTAAATAATGAGAATGCACTATGACAAGCCAACTGAAGCTGTCTCTAGCCTTGTCGTCCAAGTACTTGAGTTACCAACGTATATGCCAAGAGAACCATATGCAGGATGATTCACGACTATGCAACATAAATTTAGGATTTACACTCTGACATAATTTCATCGAGAAATTTACCTAAACACGATTACTGTTTCGGTGATTACAGAGCTGCGGTTTACGCTACAAAAAAATTACGAGAGTAATACGCGAGAGATGAATTAGGGATGCTCGCAGAAATATCTAAGCACCGATTGACGGAGAATCATTGAGAATTCACTGAAGACTATTTCTCGATGAATTCGCCACGTTCGTTGCAAAAATCACTGACCGCGCATTTTGCCATCCACATGCAATCGCTAATATCTTGCATCACATTCAATTAATCCGGCCGCGTTCGAAAGCCCTTTCGAATGGCTCCCGTGATGCGCATTACATAGCATCGCGTCGTAATATAAACCCATGTAATCACGCCACGTAATCACGACATAATTGTGGTAACGCGTGTAACTGTGAGCGGTGCGTGAATTTGGCTCTAATTAGATGATAAAATCGCATAGCGTAAACTATACGTCAAGATTATCGTACGATTATCGAAGACGACGAGGAGAAGGAAGAACCAGAAGCAAAGAAGAAATTTGTACTTTTAAATGATAGAAAATGATAAACCAAGCAAGTAATTCTTTTTTTTTTAAAGAGAAACCTGTAAGATGATTATATTTACACGCGTACACAGAGAAAAAGATTTCTTAAGATTTAATAAATTTTATTGTATCCAAGTAAATTTGTTATTTGGAATGGTTCAAACAAACCAATGTTTGAATCAATAAGTGCGATTGTTTGAATTTGAAACAATGTATATCTTTGTCTTAAATACATTATTTGTTTAAACAGATAATATCTATCTTCAGTATTCGCGTAATCAAATTATATTGCACAAACATAATTGATATAGCATATAGTGCTGTTCGTTTAATCCTATCGTTAAACGTATAAGCCATTGTTTTCGTAATTTCGGCCAAAAAATATAATAGTTGTTCTAAGAAGGCAATTATTTGTATGAATCTCTATCATAATCTCTACCATAATCTCTATCAACATATTTTGCCATTTTCAAACAAATAATTTGTTTCATTGTTTGTATTCATTGTAACCAAATAATATATTATTTGATTGAAAGATATTACTTCAAATAATAATTTATTTCTCTCAAACAATAGAGGTTTCTCGAATGAAACAACAAAATTTTTATTCAAACAAATAATATTTCGTACAAGCATATGTTGTTTCAATAAAACTAATTTTATTCAAATAAATAGGAATATTAAATCCAAAGAAACCTTTTTCTCTGTGTATAAGTAAACAGCTTTGATATAAACTATATTAATGAAATATTTTTACACTCTTTTGTGATCCCCCTTTTAGATACAGAAATCATCTGTCTTCTAGGATTTGGAGAACCGCAAAGAAACGCGTCCCTCATATCGTCTTTAATGAATATTTATACGGCGGCACGGAGCAGAACAGTTTTTCGTCGGTGGACTTATACTGGTCGTCGTAAACCCCGAAGGATACGTCGGCTCGCGCCTCAATTTAGGGCCGCACGCAAGCCGAGAGCTTTACCGAAACAAAATGCTCCCGGGTCGAAATGCGATTACTTTACTAATCGTAGATTCTGGCAGCGATATAAGCGTCTTACCGCACGCGTACGCAGGCCATACGAACGCTAATGTTCCCGGCGCGATAATGCACCCCGCGGATCGCGACTAAATAAATTCCGGATAATCGCGCAGCTGGGAATACGAGGCGTACTCAGATGCGAGATATTCTCGCCTGAGCGTGAATCTCAGATAGCTTTGCGTTTACCGGAAATCTCTGGAGACGTATAAGCGAGAAGGATCGCCGACGGATGCCTCGCGGTGCTTGGCGAAGGCGACTTTGACACTGCATGAAACATCCGCTTGTCTCCATTCGTCACACGACGTTATAATCGTAAACTCAGCGCTCGCAATTTATCGATTCCGCGGGATCGACGAGGAATCACACTTATGAACTTCTAACGCCCGCAGTTTTGTCTCAAGGGTCATTCGACTGTACAGTATAAACAATTCTTTTTATACATCTTTTTTATGAGAAATGAATTCTATATAAAATTGCCCCCCTTTTATTTTTTTTTATTGTTTTTACATGGCTAAATAGTCGTGTAAAAGTAATAAAAAATTTACATAACGATATTTCAAATTCAGAATTCAAGTTTTAGATAAAAAAAAGGTTCCAGCTTTTTTTTATTGATTATTCTCTGATAACCCCTGATGTGATCCGTCGTGTCATATTTAATCTTTAATTTGTACCGAAATAATTCAATACGTTTCTCAAAGAGAAGTCTAGACGGCAATAATTATTGTATTCGACCTACAAACTCAATATCTCGATAAGTACCACCAGATAAAAACATTTCAGAGTAACGTACAACCTCCGTGCATCTATCGTGAGCTTGTCAGAAAAACATCAAAAAAGAATTTAAAGATTCTTTTTTTATAAAACTTATATTTTTAGACGTATTTATAGCATTTATTAATTTCTGACGGTAAATCTTTTGCTTACATAAAGCTTTGGCCTCATCACAGAGTGAAGTTTGTAATACATTATGCAGATCTAAATTGTTGCTGTCACGCAGAGAGCCGAGCTCCGGCAACACCCACGTCATTTTGACCATCGTTCACACTGTAATGTCAGAAACGTCAGAAGATGATGTTAAAGTTATTTGCAATTTATAGTTAAATAAGTGATCTTGTATCAATGAAATTATCAGTCCGGCGAAAGATTGAAAGGTTGTTATCAATATTTGTTATAGCGATGTTTCTCTTTGGGTTTATGAACAATCAGACAGACATAGCGAATTCAACTGGCGTGAAAAAAATGTAAGATTAAAAAGTAATAAAGAAAAATCGAGTAACTAGGTATGAGGACTAAATTGGTACGGGGCAACGAAGCGAAGTTAGAAATCAAAGCTTAACAAGGAAGCAGTTCCTATCGACATTGAAAGCTCGTTTTCCCCGTCAGTGGCCACCATCGGAGCATATAGTCGGCGAATGCGCATCGGATGCATTCCGGAGGTGGGGTGCGAGGGTGCGGAATGAAGAGGCTGTGATCGGGAACCGTTTCTGCACGAGGAGAAAGAGTTGGCCGTACTCTCTTTCACCCTTTTTCCATTTTTCTCTCTTTTCGTGCTCACATATCGATCAACGAGGCACGACGGAATGCCAATCGTCCATCCGGCTTGTGAATTCGTTCCTCTACATCTTTTGTCCCTCGTTTACGCCCGCGCGTTTACGCACGGACAACAACGCACCCCGCTAAACACACCCCGTGTACATTTTATTCGGGCTCCGTATCATCTGTTTGTCCTCGGCGCATCTATATGCGGCGTCGCGGCGGACTATTCTCGGAGTGAAAGCGACTCCTCTCGCACCGTTCACCGCCGCCGCGTGTTTCGAGAAACGCTCCGACATCCAACACGATACATTCTCCCGGCAGTGATATACGTTCACCGTGGAAATCGGGGTAAAATGGTGTCCAGTTGTATCGGATGAAGCAACGATCGAAGATGAAAAATTCGTCAGTTTGCAGTAACAGATACGCGAACACATGCGAAAAAAATCTCTGACAGAAAAACAATCAACGTAAATCTCTCTCTTTCCTCGTTCTCTCTCACTTTCTCTCACTTTCTCTCTCCTCTCTTTCTTTTTTTATGTCATTTTTTTTCTTTTATTCAAACCAATTCTTTAATTCTAATACGGCCTAAAACAATAAGTTGTACGTAAACGAAATTATAAAAATGAGCTCATTTTAAATTTTAATTCTTTCATGATCAACTTAGGATTTTTTAATTCAAAATATTTTCCTTTCAAGCTTCTCATGTAAACTACAGGTATCCCAATATGAATTAAAGAGCGTAGGTCAGTCAATTTGTGTTCGTTTGTGCACTGAGAAAATAAAGTTGCTGTTTCAAAAAAATATTAGTTGATTCAACTAAATGTAGCGATTACAAGCTGTCAAGCAAATATTTGTTAATTCAACTAGATATTTGTTAATTCAAAAAAAATAACATGTTTTAAATTACAAGATTTTGTTAACCAAAGATATAAATATTTGAACTAAATAATTATTAACAATAATAAGATTGGAAGACCGCTTATGTTAAATACATTACTTTAAACTTAAGAAGCATCACTAACGGTCTGAACGTTAAGATGTTGAACTATTCTAAATAATTATTACTAACTAAACGCATTTAGTTAAGTTAACAACTTTTTTTTCTCAGTGTGTATATGTATATAAAATTAAACGATTAAAAAATTTTTGCTACGTAAGTTTTTAGTAATTTTGATTAATATAGTTTTATTATAATTAACTAAATTTCTTTTGAATCAATTATTTTAGTGGAATTTTTTGAACATGGACTGTTTGTATATTCTGTAAAATATAACAGATAACTTTTTGGAGATTCAAACAGTGACAATAGTTTAACGATGTTTTGATGATCGAGCATTTTTTACTTAATTTGACATCATGAAATTAAACACATATTTTCTACACTGAAGAGGATCCAATACCAGGGTTGAAACGTCTGTATCACATTTTTTAATATACATTTTGGATTACACATGAACAACTGATGTCGGCTCACATTTGGCATTTCCTTTACATCACGTATCTAATCGTTTAATTTATTTGGAGAACCTTTCGTATTTTTAATTTTATTATATAAAATTATACCATACGAATGATAAACTACTAATTACAAATAATGTAAATCCCAGCAAACACAATTTGAATTCTGCAAATCTACTACGAATCGCGAATTGCAAATCACGAATCATCATCGCACATAATTAGCATACGGCATATATGTATTTTGAGGAATTTACCGCTACATCAGTGCCGATCACGCTGTGTACATCGAGTCATTAACACGACCTCGATATATACCGAGTATTAATATCGGATGAAAACCCCTCGGAGGCAGTTTGCGTCGCACTTAGGGCCAAATAAGTTTGCCACCGCAACAGCGGTGGTCGGCAAGCGAGGGGGTTGGCAAGCAAGGGAGTCGACGAAAGTGCGAGACAAATTGAGCCTGGGCTTTGTAAGATGCGGTTTGGACCGCGGAACGTGAACTCGCTCATCGTGTCACATAGAGGCCAGAGGCTGTCCGGGGCAAAGGGGTGAAAGGCCCCCCGCGCTTCCGGTGAGTCGTAAGAGTGCTGCACGAACGGAGGGAAAAGGGATTCCTGAGCGACCGCAGGAATTTCGCGGCAATCTCGTCGTCACGACGCGCCGCGCTGTCGCGTTCATGGAGATTCTCTTCTTTCCTCGTCGAGGTAGAAGGGGCAGGAGAGGGATTACACAATGAAATATATTTCTCTGCTCTTTCGCGCGCGAAGCACCCTCGCTAAATATAAGCACGCCGCCTTGCACCGGCAAAATCCTACAAATCACAATGCCACACAAAAAAACAACGCGAGGAGGGAAAGGAGTCTCCCGCATCGGATCCATTAGGTCAACTCTTCCTTTTACCGCTATAATACCTCTGCTAGTATTCTCTCACCTTGCTAGATGTAAGAGTGTATGTGTATGTGTTACGATAGACGATCTGGATTATTCGATAATGCCACTTAAGAGCATTTTAAGTGTCAGACCGATAAGCACGCCTACTCTACTACCTCTCTCTCGAGGAAAATAAGCTCGCCAGAGTTCAATTGGATTCTGCTCTCGTTACAAATCGTACGGATCTATTTCTCTCCCTTGGCTACAAGGCCAGATAATTTATACTCTGAACAAAAAGGGCCCGTTTAAACTCTTCCACCTTTCTACCCGAACCAGATTACAACATTGAACAACAACAGCAATTTATATTGAAACATGTGAGTCTTAAATAAACGAATTAAGAAAATCCTCGCAAAACTTAAAAACTCTGAAGATTTTTTTATTTTAAATTATTCAAGTTCATCGATCAAGTTCATCGCGTGAGTTTTAAAATTAAATAGATTTGTTACATTAATCGCAATTTATTATAACCGAATATTTTCTTATTTCTTGACAATAAATATTTACGGAAATAATAAAATTCATGACTGTGAATATCTATACAAAGCACACATCTGTGTGTGCTGATAGATTGTAACAGTGAATAAAGCTTGATCGATCGACTGTAACGCGTCGAGCAACGAGAGTTCGGTGAAAGAGAAATACAATTACATTCCAATTAATGTCTGAAATCGGAATGGCTCCGAGATATCCATTCGCGATGTATATCACTGACCATCACACGATGTAAAACTTAACGAATCTAGCAAAATGAAAATTTTTATTCGCAAGTTTACCATTGAGATATACTCGCCAATTTTATGCGTAAATTCTGCGAAACCATGAAAATAAGATGTCACATCATGTTTGCCAAATTCTCTTTTATATAATTATTTATAATATTATAGATTATATATATAATATATTATTTTATAGATTTATATAAAATTATAATATTATTTGCAAATATATATAAATACACTGTACAGTACTTTGTAAAATTTTATTAAAATAAACATATTTTTTTTAATTCTATAAATAAAATGTAAATAAATTAACTGCATAAGCCTCCACGGTTGTTAGAGCATAAATAATATATTTATAAGGCTATAAAATATAATTCGCAAACAGTTAGAATGTACTTATCAACGAAGTTAATTGCAAACGTTTCAACTCTGGATTTGAATCCTCTTCAGTGCGGAAGTGCAAACTACTTTTGCATTGAAGAGGATTCAAATCCAGAGTCGAAACGTTTGCAATTAATTTCGTTGATAAGTACATTCAAATTATTTGCGAATTATATCTTATGGCTTTATAAATGTACTATTTACGCACTAACAAGCATGTGGAAGCAATTTACTTATTTAATTTACAAAATATATTAGATACAACTTTTATATATTAGATACAACTTTTAAAGAGTTTTAATACACTCAGTCTATTTTTCTTAAAAAAAAAAAAAAAATAATTTTTATGCACACGAATTGCACTTGCATCGACATATTTTCGTTACGCGGTAATTATCATTAACGAGAGCGTTCGTTTGAGAGTGAGAAACTCGGGCATAACCCTTTTTACGCATACTGGAAAAAACGATGATACGAGCTTAATGGTGTCGCGGGTCAAAAACCATTAGAGCCGGTGGGTCGTGTGCGATGCACGTGTCGGACATGTGTGTAACGATGTAGCTATGCAGAATGCAACGCTTAAATGCATCTTGTTACAAAAGTATACCTACACAACGTATCATTCTTTTACAAGAATCTTACTCTTTATCAGATAGAAGCGTCAGGCTTAATTGTAAGATAAATGTAACATACAATTCTAATTTATTTTGTGATAAAATCAATATAATATATATTAGAGATTTCTTAATTACTTTATAAGTTGTTTAATGAATTTATAAGAACCATTAATTTTATTAAATTGCAATACTGCAATGACAGCACACACATCATCATAAGAATCTCAAAATTAAATTACTAACATACTTTAAAAATTCACACATGGTAAAAATCTCCAAAATTAAATGTCAATATTTAATATTAAAAATGAGATGATTACCACGACTTGTTTGGCAAAGATTATCTTAAATTAATCCTAATAAATATCGTATATAATATTTAACATAAACTTGGATATAAAATTTTTATCGGAACACGATTTTTTACTGAAACTAATCTCGTTGCATGCTAATCTTATTAATTTAAGTTATTGGACACGTGATACATACTATGCTCTCAGCGGAAGGGTGATCCTGATGTCCGGAAGGTCTATTTCCTTGCAGCAGCGCCTCGAGACTCTCGATATACTCAATAGCGTTCCGCAATATCTCCACTTTAGGTAAACGTTGGTTGGGGTTGTTGCTTGTTCTCCTCTTGAGCACCTCAAAGGCCTCGTTGACCTGTAATAGAAATTGCATAATTAACCACATGTGTCGGCGATTGCGTGAATAATACACACAATACAGCATACTTTGAAGGAAGTGTGCACTAGAAAAAAAAATTTAGTGCCTTTCAGCAAAACTATTTAGTTGAGGTATTTTTTTAACAGCAATCAAATATTTTGTTTATATAACAAAAAATTCAGTTGCTTCTGTAAATAACAAAAATATTTGTTTATACCGACTAAACAATTTTATATATTATAAAATTACAGTTTCGTTCGATAGAACAGAATGTTATATCGCATTTATCCGTCAGTAGAATTTTTTAAAAACTGTCGAATACATATGTATCCGACAAAATTATGTTATTACTATTTATGAAAAATTCGCCATAGACGTTTTTACTTTACTCAACTCTTCCTTATATTACATGTGCAGGCGTCGGATTTCAAACGACTCTTAGCAAGATTTAACACTTAGGTCCATTCTCGAAACGCTATTCGTCATTCGAATCATCCAAAGCGGCGCTTAGTCGACGATCACTTCGCGCATGCAGATGTTTTCCTTCCGTCAGCGCGTTCTCTTTGAGGCTGTTTACTTCGAAAACACGATTCATGCATGATGTGCTTTAAGTAATTATAAGCAGGCTGGCCAAAACAGCAACGTGTATGTTCAGTAAACGAGAAATATGATTTAGATGCACCTTAAGACTGATTTGTCCGCCATCTTGAATGCAACATACCTACATACATCCGTGATTTCGGGATAATAAATCAAACTTATGAAATTCTGATGATTTACAAAAATCTTTTTAAATTATTGTGTGAACTATGCATCGCGAATAACGTACGCTGTTAGATGTCAAAGAAGCCATAGCAACCCAATCCCTTAAACAATAAATCTTAATTACAAATTTATGTATTGACTTTAAGATAAATTTCGCTAAAAACATCGAGCGTTCGTGGTACATGTCCTTTATCTTTCCGTTTTCCAATCCCTTAAATCACATTTTGTTATTTTTAACTTCCATCCTATGTCAAAATGTAAATCAATCCATTTCCACGTAATTAGTTTCAATGTAAACATTATCCATATTAACGTATGCATTTAATAAATAGTGAACTGAATTTGAATCAAATTTAATACATTTTATAGAACTAAATTGTTTTAGTTAAATAACTCTATTGTTTTAGTCAAATTAACAATATACTGGGTATTGGATAGAAACAGTGGCGACCTATAGACATGATTAAAAAAGTAAAATTAGGTATAATTTGACACTGAGGACATTCATGTTATAAAAAAAAGAAGAAAAATTGTTTTAGCGAACTCTTTTTACGTTTCGAATGGAACCTATTACAAATCCTAATATGCCATCAATCTTTTATAAAAACATAAAATGAAGAAACACACTTGTTATTCCCAGAGAATCGAGACCTCTAAGAAATGTGTAAAGCATGTGTCTTAGGGGTTAATGGCAACTGACCTTTCTCAAGCGCCGTCTCTCGCGCAAGGTGGCGGCTTTCCTTCGATCGACGGTGACCGTCTTTTTCTTACAGGCCTTGCAGGCCCATAGAAGACACCTGCGCGGTCCATGCGGCGAACTGGCGTCCAAAACGTGAGGATGAGGTACATGCTCGATCGACTCGCCCTCATTCGTTTCGCTCGTCTCGTTGGTCTCGTTGGTCTCGTTGAGCTCGTTGGTCTCGTCGGCATCCGCAGAACCGGACTCGAGGTCGGCCGATGCATCCGCCGATATCACTGACGAGGCGTCATCCGAATCAAGGGTGTACCGAGATTGCGACCTGAATCATGAAACGTTTTGTACTTATCGGTATTATTGAGAACCATGTTAAAAATAGGCTATCCTCGTCCTTTACTGTCCTATTGACAATGAGACATTACTGTTATATGTCGACTTGAAATCATTTTTAGCATAATTTTTATACTTACCCTATCATACGCTTTTTTAAATAGATTAAATAAGGACACGCGATATTTTCAAGAAAGGAAAAACTATACAATTATACACGTTTTGATAAAGCTAACAAAAAAACTTCAATTTCCGATTGGAAACAAATTCCATTGTTCGATTATTTATTATTCGATTAGCATGTCGCAAACTATTATATAGGGATATCCAGATTCCTATAAAGCAGCGCGTATACCTCGCACGTGTATATACATACATACCGCGACATAAATTTCGTTCCGCGACGAAGACGAGCTGTTGCCGCGCGTTGAACGTAAGAAGCCACGCTGACCTACCGAACGCTGAAAAGTTCCGGTATAGGTATTTAGTGAATGAACGAATTCACAGATTCTTGCCTTAATCATCCTTCAGTTATCGCCGGCAGTTAATGATGGACACAGGCGCGTAGGTCCGTCAGGAGGCGGTTTCCGCGATTGGACACGTTCCAGGTGGTCTCGCGGAAAATGTATTTCCTCGAGCCGCGAAGAGACGCCGAGGGGGATGGATATATAAAGGCGAAACGCGATGAACAGAGTGAAAATGGTTTAATGCGCGGTAAAACCGTCATCGAGTCTTCATTGCGAATAATGATTCTTGTTCGTGTGTTCGATCATGTGACAGTCATAAACCGCCGATCTCATTAAAATTTCATCGCATTGCAGAACAGACGAATCAAAGAAGAATAAAAATTAACGATGAAAAAAATCAGAATAAAATTTATCAAATAAAATGACACAAAAATGCAATAATGTAATTTTCGACTTTTACGTAATCATAACAATATTAAGGAAGTATTTCTCCATACATTTTTTAAATTTTATTAATTTAATATTTAAAGTGTATTTTAATTGAGTTTATTAATTTTTAATCGTTATAAGACTAATTATTATAAGAGAGAGAAAGAGAGAGAAAGAGAGGGATAGTATTGTCTAAAGAGAGAAATGCCAAATCTGTATGTCAAATATATGTGAAATTTATTGTATAATTTATACGAATTGAAATTTGGTGCGAGTGTACCGCTAATGCTATAAATGCTGTAATACTAATTCATGAAAGCGACATACTGCAGCTTTGTGCTTTGATAGTAAAACAATGTTGGACAAATCTGATTTAGTCTCGTGAAATCCAATAATGTTTCGATAGTACAAAGGTAAAAGCCGAGAGAAGAGAAATGCACAGAAAATTGATTCTGGCACACAATACAAGATACAGTAATCTAAAATCTAAAAGGATTATATTCATGCAGATAAATGTGAACAAAAAAATAAAATTGCTAACCTCATCTAATCACTTTATTATTCTAATTTAAAAAGAATTCGAAAAAAATTCCATGTTATGTAAATTTAAGTACGTATGTTTGTTGTGTTAAGCTCAATTCAACAAGATATTTTTTATATACACATACACATAATTTGGGGCTAGTAGAATAATGCATAGTACAAATTTAACAAATAATAAAACAATGGCAAATAGTAAATAAGATCCGAATTTTTATCTTGGTCTCAATAGCACATCGAATGTCACAAGGAAAACGATAATAGAAGCGAGAAAACAGGCAAGAATCTTGAAGAGATGATCAATCTTGTCATCTAGTGTAATAAAAAACAATTAGTCTGCATATTTTCGAGGATATCTATCAAAGATTGAAGTTTTTAAACATTCATATATCAGTGTCATATTCTTCTTATGAGAATCTAATATATATTAGAAAGGATAAAAGTATTAAGTTTCAATTTTTCCGACGATATATTTGTGAGCGTCAATCTTATTCTAGAAACGTGATATAAATAACTGCGCTTAGCTAATCCTTCCCCCCCCCCACTCTGAAATGTTACAATATTAACTTGTGTAATTTATAATTTAATAATATATATATATATATAGAATATCTGTATATACAACAACGTTTAATTCACCCTATCACTTTAAAATATAAAAATGGTTTTGGTTTGTAGATGCAAGTTTTATTTAAAAATATGTCAAATAAAACCATACGATGCTATGAGAAAAATAAGAAAAAAACAACAGATAAGAAATCGCAAAGAGATTTTTTTTTAACAGAATAACAAAATTCAAAATGTTTTTTACAGAATATATACTCGAATATATAAAACATTGTTTGAACTATATTTCATTGTCTCTGTGTGCCATAATTATTTCCAAAGTTACGCTTACATTTTATGAAACAACTAACAGAAGCGGAGGAAGGAAAGGAGGGACAAGCAACATGCTATGAAGTTGCGATGCACTGACAGGAACGGAAACCGGAGTAGTCCGAAGAAATAAATTAGCTTCATTTTTAATAAGAATAACAAAGGTTTGTACAGTACAAATGTTCGTAATTATAAAATAATATAATGTAAAGAAGATATATTTTTCGAAATTAATTAATTAGACTTAATTGAATAAAATAGAAAATATCAATTTTATTTCTTTTTAAGCGTAAGTTCATGTATTGTATGTGTATGTATAGACGGGCATTAGGTTTAAGAATAGATAAATGATTTAGGATAAGTTACAAGTATAATATAAATTTTTGCTTGTGTTCGTGGATATTTTATGATATATGTAATTGCATCCCAAGGAATTAATAAATTGTTACTACTACTAGAATATTAATTTTATGATACATTTTTGTCAAAACTAAATTAATTAAATACATATTTCGGAAAAGAAATGGATTCCATTTTTTATTATTTTCGATACTTGATCAATATTTAATTAATACGATTACTTGAAAAATAATATTATATTAGGAATATATATACAATGATATTGATAATAGGTAACACACGAAATCATTATAGAAATTGTTGTAGCAAAATCTCATTTAAAGTTTCCTCATATTCTCCATTAATAGGCTTATAGTGACCTGATTTTAAGCCCATCAAATGGCATTAATAATGTAACTTGAATAAAAGCTCACCTGACTCGGTTGTTGCGATAATTCAACGAACCGGCCGACGCCAAAGCGTTGTTAACGCCGATAATCCTCGCGCGATCGTCCGTGTCCCTCCTGGTGACGTATCCTTGTAGATACTCGGATTCGGTCGGCGTATAGACACGTCGATACCGATGGGGATGATGAGGGTGATGATGATGATGATGATGGTGATGTAAATGATGACGGTAACCGTCGTAGGCTGATCTCGTGACCGCTTCGTAGGCGTAGGGTACCGTATCCGTCATGAAGGTCATCATCTCATGCGATCCGTCGTCGGAGAAAGCGGGCGACGATCACGTGCCGGTCACTATATTCGATCACTTGAGGCAACCCTCGAAGCACCCCGATCCGTCCATGTATTCACCCTCGCGCGAACTCATCACGAACGAGACTAATGGAAGCGATGCAAAATCGCGCGTGGTTTAATTCAATTTTCTCTCCAGTGACATCACCTGCGTCTTGATCACCGCGTACTCCATCAAACAACCATTCATCCGATTTGCTCGACCGTATTTCAAGTATTGGGAAAAGATTTGAATTTGTAAATAAAAATTTGCTGGATGATGATATCCGAGAGATATGATCTTTCGAGACGACAGTCTAGGTTGTAATGCAATCAAAAGTTAGTTGACCTAAAGATGGAGATGATCGACGCTGAAAGTACCTGTCATAAAATCACAACAGCGCTTTTGTTCGCTTTTTCGTCGCGATGGCGGCTAATTTACTTTTCTCTTCTTCTGTCTAGAAGGGATGATGAATCACTAATCCCGGCGAGAACACGAACGCACTCGATGGTCAATGTTAACTTCCCCTTTAACTTCTTCGTTAACTTTACCGAGTCTAAGGCTCCAGGCCAATTCCATCCAAAGTACGGGATTTTCCGCTCTGATTCGCTAAAACCACTAAGATTCCACCCTCGCGCGTCGCTCCTTATTTAAGTTGCTCAACTACTGTTCGCTGTATTATATCCATGCAGCAATCTTTGCATATTCATCGACCGACGCAGCTCAGACGTGACTTACTCAGTCATAAATCAAGGTAAAAGACTGATTTTCGAAAAGAACGAAATTACTTTACGGATCTTACAAAACACAAGAGTGTCAAATCGCTTCGCGTCAATCTATTACACGTGTAACTCGAGATGTACGGCGCGGACGCACTTTCGTTTTGGGATTTATAAAGATTGCGCGAAAGAAACGGGAAACAAGTCGCACTGCTCAACCGAAAAGGTTCCGAGGAAGATCACTTCATCCCGATGTCGCGAGAGTCTCGTGAACGATTCTCACCGGCGCGGCGGCGGGAACAATTCTTCCACGCGGCTATCCGAGCCGGTTGGCAGACCTCGTGGACAGATCCGAAAAGCTCGTAGTCGGAGATCAGAGTGAAGACTTAGGCATCCTCCTGGTAGTTATCGGTCCCTCCGCCACATGGCATCTCTTGACGCGCGCGAGCGCGTGTCGTTAAGCTCCCTCGGTCGCTCGTTCACGCACACTCGCTCGTATAGGAGACGCGTTAGGATTATTTTACGCGTTACACATATGTCGACGGTCACACCCAGACTGACTATTTTTAAGAACGCCCGGCCAATCACAACTGGGGAAAATCGCCTTCGAACCCGCTGTTGCTCCGCCTCTGTGCTGTCATAGATGCACGAGTTTGGCAGGGACTCATCACGGGGTGTGGTTTAATCATTAATGAGAGTTAGATTCGTCAGGCAGGAGGCTTTCGGCTGCGGCAAAATCACCGACGAGCGACGTCGGCTATTACGCGCGAGTCTGGGGTTTAAATCAACGCTGGTAGCACGGTGGTCCGAAAGCATAACAACCCGGACGAAGTGCTAATCGACTAAGGACTGCTATCACGAACATTAGTTACGGTTAACTGAGATTTAAACGTTCCTCGGTTTCTCTTACTTCTAGCTTTCTCCGGAGCAAGACAGTTGATTATTTAGCATGTTAATATTAACTAATGTATCTAGAAATCTTATATCGCTCGTATATTTCTTTAGTAATAATAACACGTTTATCATTGATTTATTATTGCACGGAAAGAACGGTTTTACTAAAATATCTAAAAATTTATAATAGCTAGACACAAACCTGAAAATAATTTCATTAAACCATCAAAATAATTATGTAGGACTCTCACTGATTGCTAGAATATCAAAACTTTTTGAAACATTGTTCGTCATGCTTGAAATTCTTACGTAATTATTTTGACGGTCCAACAAAATTATTTTCAGATCTAAATTTTTAGATAATTCAGCAAAATTCTTTCTATGTAAATATAATTCTTTTGAATATTTTAAGCATACTCAAACAAACTTTGATAATGAAATAAAAACAAATTTTGCAAACATCATGAGTTTATTTTATCATTATCATAAAAAAACATAATAATTCAAATACCGATATTGCACACAAATTTTAGAAATTGGGAATTGTGATAGTAAAAACTCGATTTCAAGCAATTTTACACATTGGCTACGTTTACACCGTACATTTAGGCCGCGGCCTATACAATAGATGTCCTTGTTTATCCTGTAGGTATAGATCGCGGACTAAGCGCACGGTGTAAACGTAGCCAGTGATTCATCACATCAAAACTATTATTGATGATATCAATTAACTTAGACATCATAAAAAAATAATATTTTGAGAAGAGACTCCCATTTAATTTTTGATATCTCGACAAATCGTAAAACAAAACATTCTTTTCATAATTATTATTAGTTCGCAAGATTCAATCTCCGATCACTTTCTAATTTAACTGTGTCAATTATACGCACGTATTTCATCCGGTAATAATTTCTGCAAATATTGAGAGAACAATTTTTGGTATGTTCCAGCGTAGAATTCGAAAATACTTAGCTGAAACGTATCAGTTTATAGTTGGACACTAACAAAAAGAAAAAACGTTCATTACAGCGAATCGTGGTTTTTGACAGATATTCCAATACGTGTCCGATAGTCGATCCGATTTGCGGTCTAGCTGGAGAGAGAGAGAGAGAGAGAGAGAGAGAGAGAGGAAACTACAGCGAACTGCATATATAGGGCGCCTACATAGATAGCTGCCGACTCGCCGACTAGTTACGCAGATACGTAAACTTTATGTAAATCTAGCGGTGTCTGTCACATTTTATGCTTCGTGCTTTCACAGAATTAAAATAGACTATTGAGCGTCGAATAAAAGCTAAAATTGCCCTGGCAACGATCCAGACGCACGGAGATAGAAAACGGGGTGAAGTTTTAACCTACCAAACATCAGTTCTGTTAAATACCGATCGTCACAATAATCCGCGTGCAAAAGCGCAGTGAGTGCAAGCCTATGCGAAAATGGCGGTGTTAAATGGAACGACGTTTTCCGCGGCGAAGTAACGATCGAATGTCAAAAATCACGAATCATGTCATCGCGAAAAACACCAGAATGCGATTTGCAGCGCAATACCGAAGGAAATAAAAAGTTCATGAGAACAAGCATTGACTAATCCAAAGATCTATGGCTTATTAATTCTTTGTAATCCTGTCGAATTTAAATTGACATTTTAGAACTTCGCATCTCTAAGCAATCGAAATGACACATTTATACAAATCAGCAAATTATATTTTTAAATATTATAATATTATTACACAAACATACTTAATTTCAAAAGACTAATAATATTGTAATATTTAATAAATAAATAATTGTTAGATATTATTTATAAATTATTATTTAATAAACAATAACAATTCTTTGATTCGTCAAAGAATTGTTATTCGATTAGATCAAATTAATGGAATACTTATTTTTTGCTAATTTATGAGAAATAATTGAAACCAAAAGGCTAATCAAACATGATGAAATAAGTACAAAAGAGCAATTTAACGACACTACATTACGTATATAATATTTTTGTGTTATATAATTGTCGATTCTAGAATCGATGTTAAATAAGATTATCTCGCTTTTGCAGTAAAGCAATGGTGAAAATTGAATTATGAGACGTCACTTGTTCAAACATTCACGTATTCGGAATCGCTATCCAGCGTTTAATATGCTATGCGCCGATTATAGGAAAACGGACAGTGGTCCTGAATAAATAATATTCGAGGAATATCCGCATTTATCAAGTATATATAAATTTAATATATTTTGAAAGATAATCCTTAAATATATTGAAAGATTCTTTGAAAACGAGCAAGGAGATACAAGGTTTCATTATATGATTTATTGTAGAAGATTCTACTTTGATAGAAATTGAAAAGATAATGATCAGTTTATAGTTTATAATTCAGTTGATTGCTAATCGATTTTAAGATTAAAAATTCAGAGAAAAGTTGGCAATAATTCTTCTCTAAAGTCTCGCTCTGAAAAATTATTATACAAAGATGCATCGAAGCGCATTATCGGGCATCATTAATGAGAATTGCTTCAGAAAGAAAACTAACGCTGCCAATATAGCCATCTACAGCACCTACATTCGCGACAAGGACTTTTATTAAAATCCCATTCGCACAGTTCCGCGACCCCGGTACCTCTTGTCAGAAGAGACAAGGCCAATTATCGTTAAAAGCGGTTATTATCGAACGACGTTAGAAAATCCCCGAGATGAGAGTGCGAGGGGTGCGGGGTTTCATCCCCACCCGTGGACGATGTTATATACATACGTCGCGGGTGTAAAGACGCGCCCTTTGCGTCCTCGGTCAGAAGCAACCCGGTGAGAAGCGATGGCTCGGACTTCATTTCTCATTCGCTGTCGCAGCATCCGGCGGTACATACCCGAAGCTCCCGCATTCCCGCATACTACTCTGTGCACGCGCGCGCCCATCCGCGCGCGTACATATGCATATGTAAACACGAATAACACATATACACGTACGTAACGCGATGACAAATACGCGCGCGCGCGCGCGCGCAAGCACGGGGTAGTCCTCCCTTTTGCACCACGTCGTGAAAGCTCGGCACGGCTTCGGATGTGCTCGTCTCGCCAGGGTCGAGAGGAGGAGAGAGAGAGTAGGAGTATCACGAGGTGCAAAGAGTACGAACCTCGAGGAGCGAGACGCAAAACGGGTCACTCTCGCCTCCTTTCAGGATTCGGCTAGCTAGGATACCTACATCTGCCAAAGTTCACGGGAGGGCAATGCCTCGCCCACTTTTACGGGAGCATCACCAGAACTATGTCTTAACCCTTTAAGCATCCCACCTCTTTACTCTTGGATTTTTGTTTTTCGAATCAATTTTCCAGCATCTTTAAATACTTAAAAGCATAAATGAAAAAAGTCAGTAAATTCTTGTTAGTGAGAATGAAAGATCAGAAAAAAAGTAAAAATTCCGAAAGTTCTTAAAAAGTTGGGAGTTTTTTTTTTCAGAAAAAATATGCTTTTTTCTAATACTACTCACAAAACGAGCGTACACAAAAATTTAGGAATACTGAAATTTTGAGAAATTCTGTCATTCTAAACGTTCTTATTAAATATTTAATAATTTTTCTTGCTTGATTATTTTATTTTCTTGTAAAGGAAACTTAAAATAATAGGCTGTTTTTCTGATTTATAACTCAGAATTTCCGAATTTCTCAGAAATTCTGAACCAACGCTCCGAGAAAACTCGGAGAAAGGTTATTTGTTTGAGAAAATCGATTAATGAAAAGTATGAGCTTCGAGGGAGAGTTAACAGGCTGCCTCGGCAGCCAATGTTCCGTTGTCGTTTCGCGTTGCGGCGCGGCGTCGCGCGTCGCGCGTAGTTTCGGTGTAATTCGATGTGACTTCGTCAGCCGTCTTGAATTCTCTTCAACGTGTATCGGCCGGAGCGTTGCCTGGATGCCACGGATGGTTCCAACGTCGAACGACGTAACGATGCGACGGATCGACGCGACATTGCAGATCTCTCCCGACTCCCATTAGGAATAATCCGCTCATAATCACGCAAGCGCTCTCTCTCTCTCTCTCTCTCTCTCTCTCTCTCTCTCTCTCTCTCCAGGGATCAGGGTACTTACAACGTTGGCTCGGCACTCATTAAATAGTTGTCTTTATGTACAGGATAATGTTCTTAATAGGTATGACAAGTAATAAGCCATAAGCATTCATATTAGAATGAATAAAATAGAGTGGAAGAAAACGACTTATTATTCGCCATCAAAATTAAACAAAATCGAGAGACGTTGAATTATAAAATATTATGCGATAAATAAAAGACTAGAAAAATAATAAAATAATAAAGAAAAACGAAACGATTCTGATATGTCATTTCTATAAAGACATAATTTTGTAAATTTGTATTTGACAGTAGTATATTTGCAAAAATTAAGAATTTAATATTCAAAGATTCGGTAAACGTCAACAAAAAGATTCCTAAAAATTCTCGATTCATTTTAACCAGTTATTTTAACCAATTGTGTGTGCTTCAATTATGTAAAAAGAAGATTAAAATATCATATAGCCTATAATCAACAGACACAAAATTTGGATTCGTTTAAAATTTCATTTGTTTGAATTCCGGATTCCATACGTCATCCTTGACATGTAGATAATCTCTCCTCTCTCTCTATCTCTCTTTTTCTCTCTCACTCTCTCTCCTCTCATTGCTTTCTCTTTCCGCTCTCTCTTTCCTACCTCTTCTCTATCCAAAAACAAGCTTAATCTATCACATCACGCACACGCGTCGCGCGGGTTTTACGTGTTTAGGCGCCTTCATCCGCTTTTGAAATAGAAAATGTATTGATTCTGTTAGTTTTACCTCTCAGTTCAACATAATTTTGTATTGCTTATCTTTAGTTGGTATTTAGTAAGAATAATTTGAAAATTTTTGAAATAAAAAATGATTTTTTTATTCAAAATACCCTTATATATCTAAAGGTTTTATATAGTTTTATTACCTTTAAATTATCATACAACTAACTTATTTATTTATGCAATTATTTAACAAAGATTTTTCATTAAAGTCTCTATAAAAATATTAAAAATATCCACTCACCATACATAGATATTTATACAAATTTTATTGTTTTTAAATTAGATTTATATGCAAACGGTACAATATTTCTAATTATATTTTTTATCTATTTGTGTGATATTAAATTATTAATTTGTAAATCAATTTCTTTTTATATATTACAAGTTTAATTGTTTTGTCAAATTAATATAATTTCTTAAATGAATTTTTATATGACGGATACAACCTGCAAAATATTCATATATATCATATTATATTTCTACCTCTTTCGTCGCGTATATTTCATCGCAATATCTTTTCTTTTGGAGTTACTCGTAGATAAGGTAAGTATCGGAAATCCTTATATATACAGAACAACTTCATAATTTATGAATAACGAGAAAATTGCTTTCTCGGAAAAGCTATCCGAATTGTAGCAAACCGCGACGATCCGTCTTAGTCTCGTTTGCGTAAGGAGGCTGCATCATTTTCCGGAAAGAGCTTTTACTGTCGCCTGTACTTAAATGCCGACATCGATATAGCGGTATCACCGAACGTGCCCACGTTCCATTAGGCTTTACAACCTTTGAGCCGTAAAACCGAGGGAAATGTTCCCGTCCTGTCGGTTGAGAAAAAGGCGACAGCTGATCGGTAAAGTGCCGGGTGCGTGTCGCCATACTCCCTCTCCCTCGAAATGCATCGCACGTCTTGTAGAG
>NW_017257359.1:131256-132819 GCF_001594055.1 Mycetomoellerius zeteki | reverse complement strand
GGGAAAGAGAAAAGATCTCTCTCGTACGTGCCTCAGTACCTACACGTCAGTATTTCGTAAAGAAAGACGTTTCATCTCGTGGAGCAAAGTTTGCATAAGGACGAACAGCAAGACCAGATCGTCCAATAACAAATTAGAGATTTTTTTAGTTTAACATGCTGATCTTACGTAAGATTTTTATCTCTACCGCCACAAGGTCGTGCTTTCCTTCTAGGAGAAGAACTTGAATATCATCCCCTTCTGTCAATATACATTTATAGAACACTGGTAGAGAGATGGATAAAGCATCAAGGACAGAATTTTTTTTATTACAGACATCAGAAGAATAAAATTAGTCAAAAATTATAGATTCGTTTGACTTGAAACATAAATCTTGTAAAACTTTCGTTCATATATGGATGATGCTCGAGAGGAAAACAGTCAAATATTATTCTTTTATTACAAAATTAATATATACAGAATATAAGAAAAATATGTAAAATAGCAAGCTGAAGTTAAATATCTTTTTTATCATTATAATGCAAGAGCACAAAGTTAATAAAACTTAATATTAATCGAAGATTATGACTAACCGATATTGCGCGATTCTAGATACTTCATCGTGCTGTTTTACTCTTCTGAGATGTCGATATTTTAAAATGCGTATTTCCTTGAACTAGGGTAGATACTAAAAATCAAACACAAAACTATAGGTGCGTTCTGTATCTTGCATGATGCGCATGATGCATACATTGTCCTTGTTTAACATTTGGTGAGCAACAAGGATAAACGATGCATTATGCCCATCACGCGAGAAACGGAACGCACCCTATATTACGTAAGTAGTTTTTAATTAAAGGCTTGCAAGAAATTAAGCTTCTTAAGATTAGTTTCCACAATCAATTTCCTTGAGCAGAATTTTAATCCAAAGAGTTAGTTGGCATTTTTAAGGTTGATTAACATACTCCAACTCGATACCGCAAAAATTTATAATTAAAATTCGATGAACTAAAAGTATAACATTTTATACTTTCAAAATATAATAATTATAAAATAATAATATTCATATTTATTATTATAATCTAAAATGATTGCAAACGATCGATCCAGAATCATCGCATCTATTGACTGTAAATTTCGATTTTGTTTAGCCAACAATGTCGACACGTAGTATGACATTTAAAGAGTTTGCTATGATCGTTGTAAGTTTCGGTAACGAGATGAAACTTGGCTATCCACGCCTGACGTAAAGTTGAAGGTGCACTGGGATAACGATGAAAAGACGGACAGAGATCAAGAGTCGGGCAAAGCTGATAGGTGAAGCAGGGTGAGAGAGCAAACGCAAAAGGAAAAGGGGGCAAAGAGGAGAGAAACTTTCATCGGAGGACGGTTTGCTAGCGATATAGAGGACCAAAGGGGTTTACGGTGGAGAACGGCGAGGGATGAGAAAATGAGGAAGGATGGGGTTGGAAACGCGGGAGAGAAGAATGGAGGCGAAGGTTGCGGGACGCGCAGCAACGCGACGCCGCGAGAGAAGCGGGACAGAGAGAAAGAGGAGAGGGGGAGAGAGGGAGAGCAAGCGCG
>NW_017257359.1:124292-131161 GCF_001594055.1 Mycetomoellerius zeteki | reverse complement strand
GGATCGGTTGGGTCGTGTGTTGCGGGCTGCTGCGGCTCGGGCGCGACAGTTCTGCTCCGGCCACCGACGGTGGATTTTCGCGGGTGCCGCGCGGCGTACCTCCGCGAGAGGACCAACCCCATACGCGCGCCAGCGAGAGAGACGGAAAGAGAAAGAGAGAGAAAGAGAGAGAAAGAGAAAGAAGGAGAGACAGGGGTTGGAGAGAGGAGGGTGTGTGAGCGCGCAGCGGGCTCCTCTCTCGATCCGCATCGCGCGCCCGTAACCTTCCGCGGCCTCGGCTGTCCTCGTTGCCGATAACGAGCGGTCGCGGGACGGTTTTCCGCGCGCGCGGCGGCAGAGCGGTGGCCAAAGACGGAGCGGCGGGGACGGCGAACGAAGGAGACGGTGGAGACGGTGGTACAAACGACGGAAGGGGGACAAGGCCGGAACGCGACGGCCTGAAACCGAGACGAACGGGGGATCAATCAACGACGGCATGAGGAGACGCCTCGGGGCGCCCACCACGGCTACTGTCTCATCGTCAGCGAGCGGGAACGGCCGCGTTGCCATCGTTATTACGCGCCGCTGCTTGGCCTACGAACGTACGCGAGCGCTCGGCGCGCGATGGGCGCCAGATACGAACGCTGACTGCCTGACGGACGTGTCCACCTCGTCGCGACCACCTCGGACGGGGCTCCGGTTGTTCCACATCTAAATCGCGCTTTCTCGCGCGAGCTTCTCATACAAGAGACACCGGCCGAATCTCGACGGATACGCGAGTTCCTTGGGAACGACGAGGGAAAGGAGAGAGACGCACGAGAGAATTCTAAGGGCTAAACAACACGCGTATTTCGCTGCTGTTGTTGCTACTGCGCTAATACTCCGTTGTAAACGATATGTAGAAAGATACGTAACGAGACAAAGAAATCTTCCCCACGCACACACGTGGCGTGTAAACATCTCGAGATAACCGCCGAAACGGAAGGGAAGAAACAACGTCAACGGTTTATGGAATTAGGAGAACGCTCGATGGATCCGCCCGGAATCTCGCGAACGGGAATTCGCGTATCTCACTTGCGCGAGCTCTCGCGAAGTTAGAACGTTCCACGGTAGAAGGGAGGTTTCGGAGGGGGAGAAAAAGCGCGCCGGGGGTCACCGACGATAACTGGGACACCGCGGGCCGACGCGATCCTAGTTTCGGGGACAACGCGTCCCTTAACCTTCTAGGTGCTGAACACGCGTCAAAACTGAGGAAAGTTTTATAAAAAAAAAATAGTACGAGAAGAAAAAGAGAAATTTAAAAAGGAAAAAAAAAGACGATCGTTTTCCGTGGCACGTTTTCACCGTCGATTAATCGTCATTACTTCACGTCGATTCACGTAGAGCATTAATAAATGTGAGTGATATATCGCAATATCGTACGAAATCTCTCCATCCCTGTCGTTACTCTTGAAAAGCAGCGAAAAGATTTAATCGTATTTTAAGGCTTAAACGCACGTTCAGCACCGTCCCACACGCCGGAATAATTTGGGGCGACCGATTACTGTACTTAGTACAGTGAAACATTAAATACGTTCGATAAGAAAAAACAAGTGCGTATACACGCATGTACATACGGGTACACACATACACGCACACAAACGCGGAACACCGCACGGATCTATATATTAGAAGATACATGTAATATACATACATGTTAAAAGTTTATTTAAATACATCGTAGATAAAATATATATATATAAATATTATACGTGTGTTAACCTTTTCATAGAGATCTAAATAACGACGTTGACAAATTACATAGTATATCACGTTACGCGATTCTCGATAATCAAATATCGATAAATTCGACCGCACGAAAACCGTACACGCTGAAAAAAAAATTATATTCGCGGGAGAGAGAAACTCCCAGAAAATTAAGAGTCGTACAACCGAGAAACGCGAGCGAGCGAAACGTGAGAAGCGAAGAAAAGTTACTCGCTCCTACGAAGCAGTTTACGCACTCCTACGAGGGCGAACAGGGTGACAGAGGGAGAGAAGAAGGCGATACTTAAATACTTGTACCGTGAGACTCGAGCGGTCGTATGTTACATGTGGTAACGAGTCGAATACCTGAATACAATCCTTATCGATCAGCTGATCGGAGAAACTGCCACGAAACAATTTGCCAATTACGTTAACGGAAAAAGAAAGAGAGGAACTCCCAACGGAACTCTCTATTTCTCGTCAATGCGCGCAAGTACTCGCGCGAGTCCACGGTGCTCAATTAGGCATATAAGTACAAAGACACGCGGGCGTGCAAATTATTTTTCTCGACCGAGGTGTGCATCCCTATACGTTAGTAAATAAGCGCATCGAGTCTGTCCAAAAAGAAAAAAAAAAGAAAATCCCCTGAGTGAGGAAATCAACTCAAACGAGACAAATCCTCGATCTACCTCAATGACTATCGGCTCAGCTCCACTCCCTTCGAACGTACATCCTACGACAAGGAATCCTTAAGGAACAATTACATAAGCGAATCTCTAAATCTAATTGAAAGTCCTAGAACTTAAAATCTTCCATCGATCTTCGACTGTTATTACTTCGTATTGTCGGAGCAAGATATCCTTTCACGTTCCATCGCACAAATTATTGAAGTAGAGTTTCTCTCGATCGAACTCGAGAGACTTTTCGGCGAGTGTTTGATTCCGTTCGCTACCGATGCGAGTGTTTTGGCGCTATCAAACATGAGAAACGCCAAATAAATTTGTAAGATGATCGATATAAGCAGACGCGCAGTCCTTGTATGTTTTGAGTCGCGCGAAATCACGATTATTGTTCGCACAATCCTCGAGCTCGTTGGGCGATAGATAAGATTCGATAGCAATCGTTACATACATCGAGTACCAGTCTTTCGGATCGATTGAATGCGGACGATTAAAGTCTCAAGCACGTTGCATCGTGCGTGATCACGCGTTGTGCAAATTTGCAAAATCAAGAAAGTGATATGCTTTATCTCACGCGGGTGCGCGGACGTGATAATGCTGGCGGCGAGAGATGGGATTAGAGCGTCAAGAGGAAGAGAAAGAGAGAAGAAACAGCTGCACCGCGAGACGGAGAGAAAAAGTCGCACCAAGAAAGACGCACAGCCATGTCATGGGAGTCTATTTCGTCCAGGGATTACCTCGGGCAAGTATTGTTGCTAATAACACGAAATATAGCAAATTTCAAATTACGAGAACTAGATACAAATAAATTTAGTTAAAAATTAATTATTGATTAAAAAATAATATTGCGAGCGAACGAGCGAGAGAGAGAGAGAGAGAGAGAGAGAGGGAGAGAGAGAGAAAGAGCATAGCACAATAATTGTAAAATTAAAAAACTTGTTTTCATGATTTTTGCTACAGGACTTCTCACTTGTTTGTTCAACATATATAAAAAAGATATGTACATATATATAAATTTATTAATATAATATTACATTTATTAACGCTTTTACTTGTACATGTTTATTATTATTATATATTTACTCAATATTTGGATTTGTCGTAATCATATATTGTTATTTATTAATCATTGATTATTAAGAACATATGCTATCGAAATATTTTGTTAATTTTCATTTTTACTGTAATAAAATTTTTTAATTACTGTATTAATATCAAAGTAATCATCATTCCTTTACCGAAAGAAAAAATAACAATAAACAATTTATTTAGAATACGTTCGTACATACACTCTTTAAAAATTAAAATATAAAAACGTTTAAAAATAATACAGCAAATATATATATATATTCTTGTTTGAAAGATTAAATAAATAGTTACTTCATCCGTTTGAAAAAAAAAGTACATTTCACGTTTCAGAATTATATGAATTTTTTATCCTCTTCTTTCTCCTAGCTTGTTCAACTTTATAATAGCCAATTTACGACTTGTAAAGAGATAATTGTTAACTTAAACTCACTCTCTGCTTAAATTCACATTCATTTATATTAATATTACATTATCATACAGATGAAAATTATTTATTTAAAAGAATATAGATAGAAGAATAGCTAGTTACCATCATTCATATTAATGAAAAGTAATGAAATGATAAATAATGAAATTTAATAAAAAATAGTATATATTCATTTAACAAATGTGTTTCAGCAACCTTTTCAAATGTTTTTTTAATTTAGTCCAACGAAGTGGGTAGCTCGATCTTTGTTTGCTAATTAATATAATAAAAAAGTAATTATAGAATTTTTTTTGTATATTTCTAAAAATCATATTTGATAGTTTGAGAAATCATTAAAAGAGCAAATGAGGAATTATATAAAAAAAAATTATTGGTTAACTATATATTAAGAAGTAATAACACAAAAGTAGTATCACAAAACTATAATTTACTATATTAAATACTTTTTCGGATTTTATTTAAGTAATCTTTATAATAAGCAGAACGCGCGCGCATTATAAGAATAAATATACTTTACGATATAAAAGCAGAGTATTGTGAATAAAAAATCCTATGATTGTAATCAGATACGTTAATTATTTTTCACACTATTTAGAAAAGTAACTTTGGCTTCAAATGACTTTTGCGTAAAATCATTACGAGAGATCAAGCAAGGACAGGATACTTAAGGGAAGCGGAAGAGTGTAATAGGGGACGACAAGGGCAGGTGCCTCATATTTCGTTGATCGACCTCGACGCGTGGAAGAACTGGGGGATGGTTCGATTTTCCACTTAGAATCGCAACGCCGTACCGTATCTCGCAGCTCGTAAATGGGTCAGCGAAAGAGGTCGCAGGTGCCTCGCCCACCTAGCGAACGTGGTGGGAAAGCGATAGAGTGTCGTATACACTCTTCGCTTTACACGATATGGGCTTGTATATACACATACATACCGAGGCACAAACGAGCGGTTATGCGCGCGCGCACAGAGGCACGCGACTGTTTTGGGGAGAACTTTAGCAGGAGTGGAAAGTAATTTGCGACGGGGCGTGATTCTCACGGGGTTTCATCGAGCATTAGGTACGAGATAATTCTGTTTTTCGTTTGGCTTAATTAGTTCTAACGTCACATGATTACCGATTAAGAGCAATATTTTCTGACAAAAATATGTAAGCGTTATTTAGTAGTTTCCGTAATGTACCAAATATACTATATATATATTTTTTTTTAATGTAAAAAGTTATTTTTCTCGTTACGAAGGTAGTAGGCTTTTTTTTTTCTAAGACAATATTGGCAATTATAATTACCAATACTTTTCAGACACTTTCTAGAAAGTTATGAAAGAAACGTGATCTAATTTTATAAATATATTTGATAAATAAATTATTAATATGAAATTATAACATTTCGAAAGTAAGAAATATTTACTTAAAAAACTTTTACATTTACATCCTCTAAGATACATGAGATGTATCTTAGAAGATGTAAATGTTAATTAACATTCTCATTAACGTTGCAAGCATTAATGTATAAAGCATATATAAACGTAAAACCATGTCAAATAAAACATTTGATATCCTAATAAAACCATAAAAGAAAAGTAAGAAGAAAGTATAGTTGATGATCGCAATTTAGGGCGGGTATATTCTAGGAAAGAGTTTCGCTATACCTCAGCACAAAATCAAAAGAAAAAGGATACAAATAAATTTCAGTTTTCTGGGATATAGAGCAAATGTGCAGTGGTCGCATTGCGGTAGGGTAGGTAAGAACTGTGATTTTACACAGGGTGTCCCAGACATATCTCACTGCCTTTCACCAAGAGACCATTCGATCAATATGGAGTTAGTTTTCTTTTTCTCATGAAGAGGTAAAATAACTCTCTGGAATTGTGATTAATTAAACACGATTGGCTTTTTGCAGAACTTTTTGGACAGTTGCGCACAGATGGTAATACCTCACTTTTTATTTTATGCAAATTATAACTTGCCTTGATTTAACATTTTAGATGTGTTAAGACAATTACCGTCCAAAAAATAGAGCTCGCTTTAAGAACTAGGTCACATAGTGAAATAAAATTTTCAGAGAGAAAAAATTTACATCGCAATTGAGAATTGATCCAGAAATTCATAAGTGAAGAGTGATATGATAGCTACATATAGAATACCCTGTGTACCTTGTAACTTCCCTAACGTGCAGTTTGCAAACTCAACCTCTGGGACGTCAGCCAAAAGCGGTTTATCACTGCGTGCTCCTTCCGTTCGTCCTAGAAATAAATTAAGAGTTTGCGCATGGAACCTATAGGAGGTCGGTTGCCCACATCTATCATATCTAACGTGGACGTTTGACACGCACTCGCGATATTGTGATGAGGAGATATTTTACATCCAAAATGATGTTCAATCATATTTCTTGTAACATTTTACGAATCGCTGATTGTAGCATATAATAGAAAATTAACAGTAACTCTGGCTAAGGTAATATTTCTCGTAACAAATTTTTTTGCAGTGTTTTAAGATGCTCATTAGCATCATTATTAAATCGATGATTAATGTAATTTGTGAAGTTATTTTCTAGTTTATTGCGTTTCAAGTCCGATAAACCGAATTGGCGCGCAGTTTATAGAACTGAAGAATGTATTTGTAAATTTACATACGAATATTAAGCACCAAGATCCGCTTTAATTGAAAATAAGATTCTCTTTCCTATTTGACTTTTTTATTCTTATCTACTAATTTCCTCTTATAAAATTAACAATGGTTCTAAAAATAATATTTATATATGTTTATGTTGTTTAATGTATTGTAAATCGTATTATTTCTTAATTAATATTTAAACATTACATAAGTTGTAAACAATTTTGTATAAAAATAACAATTAATAACAATACAATTATACACACACACATATATATATATATATATATACAGGGTGTTTCCAAATTAAATGGCAAAACTTCGGGAGCGTGTAGAG